>NC_133325.1:416960958-417260958 GCF_042186555.1 Aquarana catesbeiana | reverse complement strand
GGTTTGCGCAAAAGTTATAGCATCTACAAACTAGGGTACATTTTCTGGAATTTACACAGCTTTTAGTTTATGACTGCCTATGTCATTTCTTGAGGTGCTAAAATGGCAGGGCAGTACAAAACCCCCCCAAATGACCCCATTTTGGAAAGTAGACACCCCAAGGAAATTGCTGAGAGGCATGTTGAACCCATTGAATATTTATTTTTTTTGTCCCAAGTGATTGAAAAATGACAAAAAAAAAAAAAAATATTTACAAAAAGTCGTCACTAAATGATATATTGCTCACACAGGCCATGGGCCTATGTGGAATTGCACCCCAAAATACATTTAGCTGCTTCTCCTGAGTATGGGGATACCACATGTGTGGGACTTTTTGGGAGCCTAGCCGCGTACGGGGCCCCGAAAACCAATCACCGCCTTCAGGAATTCTAAGGGTGTAAATTTTTGCTTTCACTCTTCACTGCCTATCACAGTTTCGGAGGCCATGGAATGCCCAGGTGGCACAAAACCCCCCAAAATGACCCCATTTTGGAAAGTAGACACCCCAAGCTATTTGCTGAGAGGCATATTGAGTCCATGGAATATTTTATATTTTGACACAAGTTGCGGGAAAGTGATACTTTTTTTTTTTTTTTTTTTTTTTTTCATAAAGTTGTCACTAAATGATATATTGCTCACACAGGCCATGGGCATATGTGGAATTGCACCCCAAAATACATTTAGCTGCTTCTCCTGAGTATGGGGATACCACATGTGTGGGACTTTTTGGGAGCCTAGCCGCGTACTGGACCCCGAAAACCAATCACTGCCTTCAGGATTTCTAAGGGTGAAAATTTTTGATTTCACTCTTTACTGCCTATCACAGTTTCGGAGGCCATGGAATGCCCAGGTGGCACAAAACCCCCCCAAATGACCCCATTTTGGAAAGTAGACACCCCAAGCTATTTGCTGAAAGGCATGGTGAGTATTTTGCAGCTCTCATTTGTTTTTGAAAATGAAGAAAGACAAGAAAAAACATTTTTTTTTTTTCTTTTTTCAATTTTCAAAACTTTGTGACAAAAAGTGAGGTCTGCAAAATACTCACTATACCTCTCAGCAAATAGCTTGGGGTGTCTACTTTCCAAAATGGGGTCATTTGGGGGGGTTTTGTGCCACCTGGGCATTCCATGGCCTCCGAAACTGTGATAGGCAGTGAAGAGTGAAATCAAAAATTCACGCCCTTAGAAAGCCTGAAGGCGGTGCTTGGTTTTCGGGGTCCCGTACGCGGCTAGGTTCCCAAAAAGTCTCACACATGTGGTATCCCCGTACTCAGGAGAAGCAGCAGAATGTATTTTGGGGTGTAATTTCACATATTTCCATGGCATGTTTGAGCAATATATCATTTAGTGACAACTTTGTGCAAAAAAAAAAAAAAAAATTTGTCTCTTTCCCGCAACTTGTGTCGCAATATAAAATATTCCATGGACTCGACATGCCTCTCAGCAAATAGCTTGGGGTGTCTACTTTCCAAAATGGGGTCATTTGGGGGGGGGTTTGAACTGTCCTGGCATTTTATGCACAACATTTAGAAGCTTATGTCACACATCACCCACTCTTCTAACCACTTGAAGACAAAGCCCTTTCTGACACTTATTGTTTACATGAAAAAGTTTTTTTTTTTTGCAAAAAAATTACTTTGAACCCCCAAACATTATATATTTTTTTAAAGCAAATGCCCTACAGATTAAAATGGTGGGTGTTTCATTTTTTTTTTTTCACACAGTAATTGCGCAGCGATTTTTCAAACGCATTTTTTGGGGAAAAAACACACTTTTTTTAATTTTAATGCACTAAAACACGCTATATTGCCCAAATGTTTGATGAAATAAAAAAGATGATCTTAGGCCGAGTACATGGATACCAAACATGACATGCTTTAAAATTGCGCACAAACGTGCAGTGGCAACAAAATAAATACATGTTTAAAAGCCTTCAAAAGCCTTTACAGGTTACCACTTTAGATTTACAGAGGAGGTCTACTGGAAAAATTACTGCACTCGATCTGGCCTTCGCGGTGATACCTCACATGCATGGTGCAATTGCTGTTTATGTTTGACGACAGACCGCCGCTTGCGTTCGCCTTAGCGCGAGAGCAGGGGGCGACAGGGGTGTTTTTTTTTTTTTTTTTTTTTATTATTTTTTTGCTTTTTTAATCTTACTTTTAAACTGTTCCTTTCATATTTTTTTTTTTAATCATTTTTATTGTTATCTCGGGGAATGTAAATATCCCCTATGATAGCAATAGGTAGTGACAGGTACTCTTTTTTGAAAAAATTGTGGTCTATTAGACCCTAGATCTCTCCTCTGCCCTCAAAGCATCTGACCACACCAAGATCGGTGTGATAAAATGCTTCCCCAATTTCCCAATGGCGCTATTTACATCCGGCGAAATCTAAGTCATGAAATACTCGTAGCTTCCGGTTTCTTAGGCCATAGAGATGTTTGGAGCCACTCTGGTCTCTGATCAGCTGTATGGTCAGCTGGCTGAATCACCGGCTGCATTCTCAGGTTCCCTGTTGAGACAGGAGAGCCAGAGAAAAACACGGAAGACGGTGGGGGGGGCGGGCATTCCCTCCCACGGCTTGTAAAAGCAGTCTAGAGGCTAATTAGCCGCTAGGATTGCTTTTACATGAAAGCCGACCGCTGGCTGAAAAGAATGATACCAAGATGATACCTAAACCTGCAGGCATCATTCTGGTATAACCACTCAAAGTCGTGAATGGCGTACCTGAAGACAAAAAAATGGTTAACAATGGTTAACAATAAAGCACAGTAAAGTGTAAATAATTACACACCTGAAAAACAAACATGATAAAACATAATAACAATAACAATAACAATAAAACATTGCAGAATAGAATACAGTAAAAAAGAGCAGAACAATAGAGAGAGAGAATAGAGAGAGAGAGAACAATAAAACAACTATTTTTTTTTATTTCATATTTTTTTTTTTTTTTTACACTTTTTTTGTAACTAACTTTTATAACGGTAACCGGTTCCAGGTTCGGGTCTCTCAAAATGCGATGGCATCTTGGGAGACCCTGTGAAAGTGTGCCTAGTCTGTGCAATGCTGTACCCTACGCTAATACTCAACTAGTGAATGGTAGCGTTCAAAACATTCACCAATGCAAGACCAGGATTGTCAGGACAGGAGGGACAATAATAGCGGGTGTCACGCCTATATCCGCGCTCTTACTGCAGACACAACATCTTTTTTGGGGGTTCGTTGGGTAGGGGTACTCGGGAGGACATAAAAATGCCTCTCATGCAGCCGACTGCATTTGGTTGGGGATGTGAATGGGGGAAGTACGGGCGCTGCAGAAGCGGTGGGTTCCCAATTAGGATTGGCGAATGCAGCAGGAAGGGCACTATGGGCACGATGGGCCTGTGTTTGTCTTTTTGGTGGCAGCGGGACACTACTTGTGCTTGCCACCTCACCAGCTTCAACTGCACTTATGGGACTCGCCACGTCACCACGTGTTACTGCAGTGCTGGTTTGACTACGACCGGGGTGTACTAGGCCGCTGGCGCTTGCCAGTTCACCAAAACGCTACCAAAAAACGTTAGCGATCGCAGGGATCAGGCCTGACTCTGCGAACGCTGCAGTTATGCGTTTAGTGTTTTGTAAGTGTCAGTGATCGATCGATACTGCACTTGGGTGGGCTGTGCCGGGCCGGGCGGAGGGGCAAAACGCAGGTGCTAGCAGGTATCTGGGCTGATCCCGCTAACACTGCGTTTTTGGGAACCCTAAACTGCTGGTGACGCTAGTATAGATCTGATCGGATCAGATATTGATGCGATCAGATACTATACCACTAAGGGAGGTGTACGGTGCGTGCGTGGGTGTTAGCGGTACTGGCGCTAATCTGACGCTGCCTGGGGCTGGTGCTTGCCAGTTCACCAAAATGCTACCAAAAAAACTGTTAGCGATCGCAGGGATCAGGCCTGACTCTGCGAACGCTGCAGTTATGCGTTTAGTGTTTTGTAAGTGACAGTGATCGATCGATACTGCACTTGGGTGGGCTGGGCGGAGGCACAAAACGCAGGTGCTAGCAGGTATCTGGGCTGATCCCGCTAACACTGCGTTTTTGGGAACCCTAAACTGCTGGGGACGCTAGTATAGATCTGATCGGATCAGATATTGATCCGATCAGATACTATACCACTAAGGGAGGCGTATGCTGCATGCGTGGGTGTTAGCGGTACTGGCGCTAATCTGACGCTGCCTGGGGCGACGCATATCACCGCCGGGCGATCAGGGGGCTAAACCTTTATTCGGTAATAAACGGCGGGTGCCCTGACACTATAAAAAATAAACGAACTAACCAGCGTCATCCGTAACAGTTATACGGTGATCAGTGGTGAAAGGGTTAACTAGGGGGCAATCAAGGGGTTAAAACATTTATTAGGTAGTATATGGGGGTCCCTGACGCTATAAAACGCTGACGGCGAACCTAAATATTTACCTCACTAACTAGCGTCACCAGCGACACTAATACAGCGATCAGAAAAATGATCGCTTAGTGACACTGGTGACAGGGGGTGATCAAGGGGTTAAAACTTTATTAGGGGGGGTTAGGGGGGTACCCTAGACCTAAAGGGGGGTAATACTCACTGTCCCAACACTGTAACTGTCACAAACTGACACTATGCAGTAATCAGGAAAAAAAAAAAAAAAAAAAACTGCTGGTGTCAGTTTGTGACAGGGGGGGGGGGTGATTGGGGGGGGATCGGGGGGCGATCGGGGGGGGGATCGGGGTGTTTTGTGTGCCTGGCATGTTCTACTGTGTGTGTGTGTGTTGTGCACTCACATAGATGTCTTCTCTCCTCGGGCCGGAACGGAAAATACCGACCCGAGGGGAGATGACATCACTTCCTTTGCTGCTGTTTAGCATACAGCAGCAAAGGAGTGTTCTCATTGGCCGGCGGCGATCGCGAGGGGGGGGCCACGAACGGATGGTCTCCCCCTCATCACGGATCGCCGCTGGACAAAAGACGACCACCTCGGGCACCATGTACGTGATTTTGCCTGTCCGTGCCACTTTGCCGACGTACATCGGCGTGAGGCGGTCGTCAAGTGGTTAAGGTTAGCACTATAACCCTAACAATCACCGCTAACCCTAACAATTACTGCTAACCCTAAATCTTACCCTATCTCTAACCCTAGCCCTTAACCCTAAACCTAGCCCTTAACTCTAACCCTTAATGCTAACCCTAACCCTTAACCCTAACCCTAACTCTGGCTCTTGGCCCAAACCCTAACATTTAACCCTAACCGTTGCCTTTAACCCTTGCCCTTAACCCTAATCCCCAACATGTGACTTTGGACACCTAAAGGTTCCTGCACTACTTTGATGCAACTTGGATGCTACTTGGGTGCCAGAGAGTGTAACGTCACATCAAAGTCACATCAAAGTCACACTACATGAACAGAACTGTCATACTCAATATTAGCAAAACAAAAAGCAAAACACATGAAAAGATCATGTTCAAAAACACAAAAGGCACTATCAACTTCAACCAGCATACATGAGAACCTAGCCTGACACTCCATGGCTGGAGGGTAAAATATTGACAAGAACAAGGTGGTAGTAGCTGTAAGCACAAGTACGTAAGTGCACACATAGGCTGAAAGGTTTCGCCAAATAAGCAATCGGTCCATAAATGGTTCGAGGTTAATCATGGCAGATGAATGGTGGCTGCTGTCCTCAGAGAGCTGGCTCTGTGTTTAGGCAAGAAGAAGGTAGAAAAGGAAGCGCCACCTGAGTGTAATATTAGAGACAGCTTTTAATGGCATAGATAGAATCGTACTTACAGGAAACAGGAATTACAAAAGCTCATCTGTGGTCCGTAGAGAAGCCTCAGATCCAGATCCGTTATTCTATGCAGAGATGGGAAGCTGCAGTCATTGTTGCTGCTCAGCCTGGAGCAGATCCTGTGGCCATCAGGAAGAAGCTGGGCCTGAGGTCCAATAGAAGGAGCAGAAGCTCAGAGCGCATAGCCTGCCTATCTAACCCTTCCCACTCTGTGAAGTCCTCCCCCGGAAGTGATCCCATGACCCGTGACCTCAGCCCCAGCTTCTTCCTGATGGCCACAGGATCTGCTCCTGGCTGAGCAGCAACAACGATTGCAGCTTTCCATCTCTGCATAGAATAACAGATCTGGATCTGAGGCTCCCCTACGGACCACTGACACACAGATGAGCCTTTGTATTTCTTGTTTCCTGTAAGTGTGATTTTATCTGTGCCATTAAAAGCTGTCTCTAATACTACACTCAGGAGGGTAAAATATTTATTTGGACAACACACAGTAAAACAATAAGCAAAAGATGGAAAAGTAGTAATGGATGGAAACAGCTACAAAATAACGTGTGACTCAGTAAATAGCAAGTGGACCAATGACCCTGATCCCTATACTAAGGGGTTCCTGACTAAGGAACAATGTAAAAATAGTGGTCTGAAAAATTCTAGCAAACTCTCCTACTGGCCAGTGCATTGGGACCCAAATCTGGTATTGGAGTGCTCATACAGTATCTCACAAAAGTGAATGACAACACTGAAGAAATTACACTTTGCTACAATGTAAAGTAGTGAGTGTACAGCTTGTATAACAGTGTCAATTTGCTGTCCCCTCAAAATAACTCAACACACAGCCATTAATGTCTAAACCGCTGGCAACAAAAGTGAGTATATTCCTAAGTGAAAATGTCCAAATTGGGCCCAAAGTGTCAATATTTTGTGTGGCCACCATTATTTTCCAGTACTGCCTTAACCCTCTTTGGCATGCAGTTCACCAGAGCTTCACAGGTTGCCACTGGAGCCCTCTTCCACTCCTCCATGATGACATCACGGAGCTGGTGGATGTTAGAGACCTTGCGCTCATCCTTGAGGATGCCCCACAAATGCTCAATAGGGTTTAGGTCTGGAGACATGCTTGGCCAGTCCATCACCTTTACCCTCAGCTTTTTTAGCAAGGCAGTGGTCATCCTTGGGGTCGTTATCAAGGTGAAATGCTGCCCTGCAGCCCTGTCTCTGAAGGGAGGGGATCATGCTCTGCTTCAGTATGTCACAGTACATGTTGGCATTCATGGTTCCCTCAATGAACTGTAGCTCACCAGTGCTGGTAGCACTCATGCAGCCCCAGACCATGACACTCCCACCACCATGCTTGACTGTAAGACACATTTGTCTTTGTACTCCTCACCTGGTTGCTGCCGCACACGCTTGACACCATCTGAACCAAATAAGTTTATCTTGGTCTTATCAGACCACAGGACATGGTTCCAGTAATCCATGTCCTTAGTCTGCTTGTCTTTAGCAACTGTGGCTTTCTTGTCCATCATCTTTAGAAGAGGCTTCCTTCTGGGATGACAGCCATGCAGACCAATTTGATGCAGTGTGCGACGTATGGTCTGAGCACTGACAGGCTGCCCCCCCACCCCTTCAACCTCTGCAGCATTGCTGGCAGCACTCATACGTCTATTTATCAAAGACAACCTCTGGATATGACACTGCGCATGTGCACTCAGCATTTTCACAGACCAGAAGATCAGCAGCTCTGCCTCTCTGTGTCCTTGACACTGCAGCAAATTATCCTGTCAGCAGCCTTCTGCATAGTGTGTGCTTTGCAATGTCCTCCTAACTACTACCTGGAGGAATCGTTCTTTTTCCTCCTCTGCAAAGCTCTGGTAATCCTGGGAATTGTTGTTTCAAAAGACTCTGTAACACAGGGGGGGGGCATGGCCGGCAGAAGAGGTGAATGGCTGCAGAATAACAGAGCCCCATGATGCTGAGTCTCCCTGTAGTGGCTATAAGCTACTAAAAGCATCCCTGAGCACACAGACCAGCATTAGAGGGGCTGTGGAGTATGCAGCCCCACTGATCCACTCAAACACATCAGTGACTCTGCCTCATCTGATATCAACAGCCCTGTGAAACAAAGGAGAAGGCTTTCACTGTCTGAGGAGCATGCAAGCTGATCAACTAATGAATCTGTTATGTTTTCTCCCAAAAGCCCCTATGCTGACAAGCTAAATGCGTTTACCACATTAGAACAACCCATTATAGATACTGACATTAAATAAATGTTTTTGTCCATAAAGAGGTTATAAAGGTTCGCCAATGGCTGCACTGCTATCAATCTATCCAATGAGGACCCAATAAAGCATCTGGAGCTGCTGTGCTCATCCCCGTTGATGGAATGATTGGGTTCAGGTAAGTAAAAGGGGGCACTGAGGGGCTGCTGCACTACGGAAGGTTTTTCAGTTAATGCATAGAATGCATTAATGTGAAAAATCACAAGGGTTTACGACCCCTTTAAGAGGTGCAATTCAGCAGGATATGAAGCTTACATGAACAAAACTAATATGGAAATAGATGCCTTAAGGGTGAGAGTGGGCTGTGTAGAAAACAAATTGGGTGACTACACAGAAGCTCACAATGACCTAGTGGTTAACCCATTTCAAGCTAGAAGAAGAAATAAAACATCTTCAATTAAAAGTGGCAGAGCTCGAAGATAGGTCCAGACGCAACAATATTAAATTCAGAGGGATTCCTGAAAATGTAAAAAAAGATGCAGGTTTAAAACAAATGGTGCCAGACCTTTTTCTCACAATACCTCACCAGGAAATGGTAATTGACAGGACCCACAGACTGCCCAAATCCCATCTGCCCAGAGATGTTATAGCAAAAATAAATTTCTACCATGTAAAAGATCTACTGATGCAATTTGCTCACCAGAACTCTCCACTCCCTGACTCGTATGCAAGCATCCTTCTGTATTCAGACCTCTCTCAAGCGATAATATTAGCACAGAAAAACTTAAACTCTATTACAAAAATTCTACGAAACCACAAAATTATCTATAAATGGGGATTCCCCACCAAGTTACTCATTGATTGGAATAACATATCGCACTCAATATATACGACTGATGATGGTTTAAAATTGCTGGAAAAATAGGGTTTGTTACCCATCGACAAAGACATCCCACAGACAAAATTGCCTCCAGAGAAGATCTCACAACAATGGCAACACAAACCAGGTTAAGCTTCTCCGTCTTTACCAAGGAAAAATTGCTTAAACTTCCCTCAGTAAGTTAACACTTACTCACTTTCTCTTCTCTGGTTTATCACTCTTCAGGGAACTTGATGCTCCGAAAAGCAATTGTTATTTTCTCCCTAAGTTTAAAGTGCAGTGTGATGCACACTCAAGTTGTTCTACAACTTATTGTTCTTTTTTTTATTATTACTTTTTTTTATATCTCCTTTTGTTCAACATGCTCTCATCATCATCACCCACCTTTAAAGAGGATTTATCTTCCTCATATGGAAGCCTCTACACTCCAGGAAGTATCATTGAAGGACCATGTTTTTTCTTTACCATCATGAAGCTGTTACCCATCATTACCTTCTTAGATATGTCACAACTTAAACTACTATTGCTGAATGCGAAAGGGCTGAACAGCCCACACAAGAGGAAAGCCCTTTGGACTGATGCACTTAAATTTAAAAGTGACATAATATGCGTACAAGAATCACATTTTGCTATTGACAAACGTACAAAATTTTGCACCACAAATTTCCCCATGTATCCTGTTCTAACAGTCCCAAAAGAGGAGTTGTTATTTACGCTACCAAATAGGCAACCTAACAAGTTCAGTAAAACATTTTTGAAGACACTACAGAAAATACAGAAAGGACACATAATCATTTGCGGGGATTTCAACGCCTCAATGGATCCTGTTTTGGACACTACAAAAAAGGACCATACTGTCAGATTAGACCTAAACAATGATTTCTCCCAAGAAGACTTATATGACCCATGGACATGTCTACACTCTACTGAAATGAGCTTTACATTATTATTATTATTATTATAATACAGGATTTATATAGCGCCAACTGTTTACTTAGGGCTTTACAGAGTAAAAAGGGAGATAATACAGTTATAATACAATAAAATACAAAAGGATTAAGAGGGCCCTGCTCAGAAGAGCTTACAATCTAATAGGGTAGGGCAGGTGGTACAAAAGGTTGTAACTGTGGGGAATAAGCTGATGAAAGTAGTAAAAGATTAGTTGGAGACGTGATAGGCTTTCCTGAAGAGATGAGTTTTCAGGGATCGCCTGAAGGTAGCAAGAGTAGGGGATAGCCGGACAGGTTGAGTTCCAGAGGATGGGAGAGGCTCTGGAGAAATCCTGGAGATGAGCATGGGAGGAGGAGACAAGAGAGCTTGAGAGCTGGAGGTCTTGGGAAGAGTGGAGAGGATGATTTGGGTGATATTTGGAGACAAGATTGATGATGTAGCTCGGGCAGCGTTGTGACTGGCTTTGTATGTTGTGTTTAGTATTTTGAATTTAATTCGCTGGGTGATTGGGAGCCAATGTAGGGATTGGAGGAGAGGGTTGGCAGACACTGAGCTGTTGGTAAGGTGTATAAGTCTGGCAGCAGCATTCATGATACACTGAAGAGGGGATAGCCTATGGAGAGGCAGGCCAATGAGAAGGGAGTTGCAATAGTCAAGGCGAGAGATAACAAGGGAGTGAATAAGGAGCTTGGTGGTTTCATTTGTTAAAAAGGGGCGAATTTTAGAGATGTTACGCAGGTGAATTCTGCAAACTGTTGACAATGATTTCTAATGTACACAAAATGTATTCAAGAATTGATTTCATTGCAGACAGATTCCTCTTGCAAAAAATCCCAGATGTTCAGATCCGTAACATCAGATGGTCTGACCATGCTCCTATCACTATGGAGATAGTGACAGGACAACATTGCACAAATTCCAACCTCTGGAAGAACAACACAGAAGCGCTCGGTCTAGTAAAACTAGTGTTCTTAATGATGGAGATAGCATGTTCGTCACGCTGCAAATTTTTAAATCTTTTAAATGCAGCGCATTCTTTTCTTCTTTATAATGCTAGAATAATGAAGTTGTTTTGCTGCTGATATTTACAAAGAGTTCTGAAAAATGATTTCTTTATTATTTCTCCTGAGCTCCTGAATATTTTATTTTTTGGCTTTCGTCAGATCTCCATAATAATGTATTTAATTTTTGTTTATAGTTTTTTTTTTATCAAGATCTACTTGTTTTTCTTTTCTAGTGCTCTTCATAATATTGTTTTTCGTTTTGTGTGTCAAGTTACCACATCACCATTATTATCTTGTATTTTGTTAACCTCAAGGAGGTTGGTTGGTGTTGGTGTCCCTTGTTAATTTGACATTGTATTTTGGAAATGTACCTGCCTGCTCACAAACAAACTGTCCTTTATGAAGTAAAACACATAGGCAAGTATTTTTGAATACAAAATAGCCTTTTATTATGGGTCATAAGAAAATAAAGAGGAAGGCAATGCTGGAGAAACTGGTGAAATTGGCAAAGCCTTTGTACCCCAGGGCACACATCAACTATTTTACAGCCAAAATTGGTAGCATGAGAAGTCCATATAATAGTGAGCACAATTCAGTCCCGGACTACAAGAGTTCAGGAACAGCAGCAGATGACATATATGTCCCCAAGCTGTGGTCATACAACAGCCTGCGTCTTTTGTCAGACCAGACTGAATGCAGGCCATCACACTCTTGTCTTCTTTCCATTCTTCCTTCCAGGCTGTGTTTTTGGAGTTGTGGCAGGAGGTGGAGGAGGAGGAAGATGGTCTAACTTACACAGGTTGGTTTTGGTTGTGAGTTGGCCCCTCAACCCCTTATTTAGGGACAGATACATAATTTCCTCATAGATGAGGCATTGGCCCTCCTCCATTTCTTGCATTTTGCATGCAGCCATGGAGGCAAAGGCCTCTTCATTAAATAAAGCTCTTCGTTATGATGCTTGAAGTGAATACCTTGGACGAGGGATACGTGTAGAGAGACATAATAGCCTCATGATTGAATCCTGAGAAGCCAAATCTATCCAAGGTTTCTGAGATGTAACCCCAGTGAACTCTGTCAAATGTCTTCTCTTCTTTGAGTGTTCTCTGCATGATTGATCAAGTTAATCACTCTTCTCCTGCTGTCAGCTGCTAGGCGTCCTTTTACAAAGCCAATCTGATCTGGGTCAATCATATAGGGTGTGAATTCTATTAAACGATTAGCTAAAATTTTTGCGTATATTTTTAGGTCGGAATTAAGGAAGGAGATTGGTCTATAGTTTGTAAGGGAGGAGGGCTCTTTACTGGGTTTTGGGATAGTCGAAATTTCCTTCAAAAAGCTCCCATCGAACATTTGTTGTCAGAAAATCCGACCGTGTACGCGGCATTAGAGAGAACTCGAACTACAACTGGGGCTCACCGGGTCATTTCCTATCTGGGGATTAATCTCACATTTCCCACAAACAAATTATACAAAGCTAATTAACCTAGTCTCCTAGACCAAAAAACGTCCAAAACTTTCAAAAAGCGCAACTATCATGGATAGGGAAAATTGCAGCATTTAAGATGCAAACGCTACACAAAATAATTTTTTGTGTTCTGATTCTTACCTATCCCAATACTCTTGAGATTTGTCAAGCAAGTAAACACTAAATTAAGGAATCTCATATGGAATGGTAAAAAACCCAGAGTAGCATTCTCAATACTGATATCCCCTCAATATAAAGGCGGTATGAACCTACCTGACATTCAAAAATACTATTATGCCACACTACTAGACCAATTGAAGCACTGAGTCATATCCACTGATGATAAACTATGGCTATCCATTGAAAAATAATATACTAAAGGTAATGATTTGTTTACCCAAACAATAGCTTATGCAATGTTTCCTAAGATAATTATACCCAAACTTTTATCTATTAAAGCTACATTGTTAACATGGAAATTTATATCTTTAAATTTCCACCTTTTAGGTGAAACACACAATACACCTATTCCACTGAGAGCCTTAGACTACTGTAAGGCTCGAGTATCAAAGAATAAAAGGATTGACCAAGGATATAACTTCTATGCTAATCTTTCTTCAATAGATAGGGACATGTTATATACAGGCATACCCCACTTTTAAGTACACAATGGGGTTTATTTACTAAAGCTGGAAAGTGGAAAATCAGGCTCACTTCTGCATAGAAACCAATGAGCTTCTAACCCTAGCTTATTCAATTTAGCTTTGGTAATAAAACCTGGAATCTCATTGGTTTCTATGCAGAAGTGAGACTGATTTTGCACTTTCCAGCTTTAGTAAATAAACCTCATTGTGTACTTAAAAGTGGGGTATGCCTGTAATAGATTTCATAAATATAATCACTTGAAAGAATTTAGACCAAATGAAGAATGGTGCATTCCTACTCAAATTTGGAAATATCTTACTACTAACAAAGATTTAATAACTAAAGGTATTGCTTTCTTTTACAAGACACTCTCTCAATACCCCAAGTTTGAGAAAAACCTTAATATGTTAAAGTGGGAAAAAGATCTGTCCCAATCACTTTCAGAAGATTGTTGGTATAAAGCCATGATCATTAGTAATAAAGCTTCATCCTGTATTGAACATTGGGATAACTCCCAAAAGATATTGAACAGATGGTACCTAACCCTTTATAAATTGTCAACATATTTCCCCTCTTCATCCCTATTATGTTGGTGATGTAATAATCAAATAGGTACACTGTATCATACAGTATGAGATGTAAGAATCCATATAGGTTTTGGAATTCTGTATCGGCATTCATTGCCTCTTTTACAGGTAACCTAATCAAACTTTCTACAACTTCTTCCCACCACAACACAAAACAATAGTGGCTAATACCCTCATAGCCACAAGATTTACAATAACCAAATTGTGGAAATCAATCAAAGCCCCTAATCTTGCTTTTATTACAAGACTGAATGATAAAAGCACACTATGAGTTAATGTTAGCACAAAAAGATTATAACATAAATCATTTTAGGAGATACCGGCTCAAATGGATTGTCCACCCTAAAGCCTCTAAATTATTGAAGGAACTTTACCAACACTCTTAATTAACTTTAAACTCTTTCCTCTCTACTGTGAATTTTAAAGTAAACCAATTGCTTCATGTATACAGTTTATTTGCTTTCTACTTATCAATAATATGCTAACTTATTATCCATCCCTATACGCCCTATTTACAGATGGACCACATAGGGGTAAATAGGGCAATTATGTTCACAAGCTACCTTAACCAAGGATAATAATTACACTTGCAGGCTTCTATTTGTTATATTTGTTATACATTATAATTAACACTTGCCACACCTAAAGTACTGTATGGATACTAACTATGTTTTCTATAGATAGAGCATAATCTGTTTTTGTATTTTATTTTATTTTGTAAACCTTTTTTTATACCAAACAAAAATCTTTTGAAAGTTAAAAAAAGACTCTGTAACACCAGGTACACCATGTACAGTCTCTCTTGGGACTACACCTCCCATAATTCCTTGCTCCTTTCAGCAGTCTTGGTCCATTCCCAGGCTGCACAGCAACAGCATCACTGCTCCCTTTGCTTTCCCAGGTGGTGGGCAGGGCTTTCTTCTGCTCTCCCTCTCTGCAAGGAGAGGGAAAACAACAGCAGTCATGGCTGTGTATGAGTGGCATATGAGACACTGTAAGTGACAGCCTTGTCTGTGCAGCTATAGTCCCTTGTTTCTGCAAAGGGATACATATTGTTAACTAAATTAAGTGACAGGAAGATTTGTGCAATTATACAAAAGAATAAAAGTGTTATTTCTACAGTATCTGTAATTTTGAGATCCAATTTGGGCTGTATTACCTGCTGAGCACCTCAGTCTCAGCATTATAGATAAATTCTAAAGAAACAAAGCCACACTTACATGTAAGAATTGTACTGTAGATTTTCTTTTTCATAGCTCTTCAGACCTCTCTCAAAAACCTGTAAAACATTAAAAAGGAACTTTACTCTAGAAAAAAAAAACAAAAACAAAAATGTATACATCAGAAACAAATACTGTAGCTTACTTTTAATAAACATGTGTTCAGGGAACCAACACTGTCCTCACCATGCTGGTTCTTTACTGGTCTTCGGGTCCTCTGTGTCACTATCTTGAATGTAAGAAGCTGGCTGTGGCTTCTTGGTGCTTCACAGCCGGATTTCCACTGCAGGTGTGCGAGTAGCACTGTGCTTTCTCAAGGCCCCTGCAACCTTTTGGGACCTCTGATGTGTCCCTGAAGGTTGCAGGCAGATGGGGGGGGCGAACTTATGTTTGATATGAGCCAAAGTGGTAACAGGTACCTGGCAAAAATAGGTACCAACTCCCTGAAGAGAAAAAAAAACTCTGCAATACAGGAAGAAAAGGGGGAAGGAGGAGGAAAAGTGGAACTTCTGTTTTAAGGTGAAAGTCCGCTTTAAGTTTCAGGCTCAAATTATCCATATACCATCATAATTATAAATAATGAAATGAAATAAAAGTAAATTTTTCAATGCCACAGCAATAAACACGTACAGAGAGGCAATATGATACATACTAAATGCATTACAAAGCTGAATACATTTAAATAATTATGATTCATACAATAGAAGGGAATTCACTTAAGAGCTTTGGTGCAATCATTGTGTTAATAAGTGTAAATTAGTATCCTTCTTTCAAACAGAAGAATGTACAGTCTTGTAGCCTTGAGGCAACTAAGCAAGAGAACCAAGAAGCCACGTCAACAGTGCACAACTGCCTTTTATTGTAAATAAAGATGTATAATGTTAGCCTCCTAGAATGTAAGGTGTATAAGAGGTGTCCTACTTCATACACAGTCCTTCTCCTGATCGTCCACTCCATTATACTGGAAAGCTATAATACAAGGCTAAAGGGAACTACTCTGTCACAGTTCAGACACTCTGCAGTCTTGGTAAAGTGGACGCTGCAGTACAAGCAATGTCTGCTTATATACTTTGTTCCCAGTAACCAATGCTGCAAAAAAAGAATAATATTTAAAAAAAAAAACATGAAAACAAATTAATAAACTTGGGCAGGGGTGTTATCGTCCTGTTCATCTGTGTTATCATCCTTCTGTAGATTTCCCAGAAAATGATAAGTGGCCCAAAAGTGTGTTCCTGTGAGATTCCCCAGGATCTTGACTGAAGGAGGATGACTTTATCTATCCATAGACATTGCAGGTGGAAGCCAGGAAAAAGTATATTTAATGCATTTTTTCCTGACAGATTTTTTTATTTACTTTATGCAGAGTTATGTGGGAAAAGCCCAGCATTTGAGTGTTGTGAACGAATGATGTGATGTAAAAATCAATTACTCTTCTGGAGAAGGTGCTCTGGGGGTCTATTACCTTCAGACCTTTTATTTATAAATAAATCAAATTCTAATGTACTCACAAAAGTACAGGATAGAATGCATGTAACACAATCCAGTCCTGTCCCAACGCTGTAGATGTGTTAATACACAGGGGCAAAGCTTATGCGTTTCAAGGGTTGTATCCTCTTTGTCAGAGCTCAAAGAGCTGTTTTTTTGCAGTTTGATGTTTCCAGATCTGAAGTGGGCAGCAAAGTCGAAGTGGTGTCCTGGCCTCCTGTGGTGATTGCCTTGTTTATAGCATTTTTATTTATCACCAACTTGCACATAGTACTGTATATCCTGTTTTAGGAAAGAACTAAATAAGGACATAAAAAGATAATTTCTGCAGAAACTGCCACCTTTGTCTTTATCAATAGAGAAGCTGAAGAGGAAACTGAAAAAACTTAAAGTAGAAGTCCAGTCAAATACTATCAAAGCTTAACCACTTCCCATCCGGGCCATTTCTGGCACTTCGCTCCTACATGTAAAAATCATCATTTTAGTTCTAGAAAATTACTCAGAACCCACAAACATTATATATGTTTTTTTAGCAGAGACCCTAGGGAATAAAATGGCAGTTGCAACTTTTCATGTCACTCGGTATTTGCGCAGTGATTTTTCAAACACTTTAAAAAAAAAAAAAAAAACAGTTTAATGAATAAAAAAAAAAACAGTAGAAAGATAATGTTACGCCAAGTAAATAGATACCTAACATGTCATGCTTTAAAATTGGGCACACTCGTGGAATGGCGCCAAACTTTGGTACTTACAAATCTCCACAGGTTATCTGGTTACAGGTTTTTTTTTTTGTATAATAGAAGAAAAGAAAAACAGAGAAAAGGTATGCTTATGTCACAAACAAAATACATTCTTGGTAAGAAAACAGCATAAGTTTCAATGCTCACAAATTTATAGTGAATGTCAGGAAGCCAGTAATCCAATAATTATCTCTGGAGATACAAAAGGGGAAGTATAAGCGAATGTAATGACTAAGTGAAACAAAGGCTTCTTTCTATGCAAGCATTTGAATCGAAACACAAGTAGGAGAGAACCATGCTTTAATTTGAAGAGAAGGGTGAGATAGAGAGAATAGGGAGGAATGAATTAGGAAAAATAGATGGTAGAAAAGAAAATAGGTGAAGGAAGAAGAATAGTGGATTTGGAATGGAATAAGCTGGGGGGGATGGGGGGGGGGTGTTGGCATGCATGTCAGAATGTCGAAGGATAACGAGTTATTGGAATTTAGATGGCAAATCGTAGTTGATAGACTTATGGGGTTTGCATTATAATGTCCTTATAAGAGGGGGTGGACTGAAATTTAATCCAAGGGGCCCAAGTTAACGAATGTTTCTTAGAAGTGCCTTTAATGTGTGGGTAATATTTTCCATGAGATGAACTTCATCTACCTTTTGTAGCCAGACTTTTATAGTCGGAATTGTAGGTTGGCCCCAAAAGGTAGGAATTAAAGCTTTGGCAGTGTTCAGTAAGTGAGGGATGAGTGAACGTTTATATGGACCTATGGGTGCTTTAGTTGCATGGAAAAGGATAGTCCATGGGTCAAAGGGTAGATCGACATCCGAAATTCGAAGGATCAGATTGCAAATGGCAGCCCAAAAGGGACGAATGAATGGGCAAGACCACCAGACATGTGCAAGAGTGGCTTTGTTCCCACAGTTCCTCCAGCATAATGGGAACTGGCGGGGAACATTTGGTGTAGTCTAGCTGGGGTGTAGTGCCACCTGGTGAGTAATTTATAGTTGACCTCTGCAATTTTGGAAGAGGTGTGAGCTAATTGTAGGACCTTATCCTTACGGTTGTCTGTGAGGGGGGAACCCAGATCTATTTCCCATTTAGCCAAGAAAGGTGGAGAGGCTGGATTTTGGAGAGCAATTAGGGCTTTATAGAATATAGAAATAACATGTAGAGGGGGGTCTTTTGGATGTAATATGTCTTCTATTCTATTTAAATTTTGTAGACCTCTAAGCGGGTGAGGGAGGGGACTTGTAGGAAGCATTGTAGTTGGTGGTATCTCCATTTATCAAGAAACGTGATGGGTTTAGAATCAGGGATCGCATGTAATGGTTTAAGTACATTGCCACGAAGAACATGGTGTAATAGGAGGGGCTCTTCTGGTCCCCATGACTTAAAACCGGGGTCTAATAATCCTGGTAAAAAATATTTATGATTGAGGAGAGGCATTAAAGGAGAGTCATACACCCATTAAAATTTTCTATGTAGTGCATCCCATATATCCAATGAGGATATGGTGAGTGCTGAGGTAGTTCGAGCAAGATTCCTGCAAGAATGGGGTATCCAGGGGACTATCGAGAGATCTACGCCACTCAAAAAATATTCAAGTTGAACCCACAATTTTGAAGTAGGTCAGCAGTCAGCTAGTCTGGACAAAACCACCGCTTGATAATATGCCTTAAAATTAGGAAGTGCCAGTCCTCCAGAGCACCTGGAGTGAAACAGTAGCTCTCTAGATATCCTGGGATGACTGTTCCTCCAAATGAAGCGGGAGATCATGGTTTGCAAAATAGTACAGAACTCCACAGGAAAACTCAGTGGGAGCATTTGAAAGATAAATAGGATGCGGAGTAGAATATTCATTTTAATGATATTTATTTTCCCTAACCAGGTGTGTGATAGGCTAGAACATTTTCATAAGTCATCCTTAATCCTATTTAACAAAGGTATGTAATTATGCTGAAAAAGAGAGTGGGGATTAGAAGTGAGATAAATACCAAGGTATTTCATGCATTTCGGTTCCTATTTGAAGGGAAAAAGGGGCTTCAAGGAGATCACCTCCGACTGGGAGAAATTAATGTTTAAAATTTCGGATTTAGATAAGTTTATTTTGAAGTTGGAGATTGATTGAAAGGTGGAAAATGCTGACATTAAGTTAAGTATTGAGATGCTTGGTTGTTGAATAAAAAATAGTATGTCATCAGCATAAACTGCTTATTTGTGGGAGCTTTTGCCTACTTGTATGCCTTGAATATTAACATTATTTCTGATTGTAGCTAGAAAGGGTTCTAAAGTGATGGCAAAGAGGAGGGGGGACAGGGGGACAGGGGAGTTATCTGTTGCTTCTCTATTGGGTATGAAACCTGATTGGTCTGCAGAGATCCAACTGGGTATTAAGGGGAGCAGGCGATTTGCCATTACTTTGGCAAATAATTTATTATCAGTGTTTATTAGTGATATTGGCCTAAAATTGTTACATAGAGTAGGGTCCTTATCGGGTTTAGGAATGACAGTGATGTGAGTTAAGAGAGATTCTGGACGTAAGCCTGAAGAGTGAGAGAATGAGTTTGCATAAGCTGTGAGGCGGGAGAGCAAAATGTCGCTAAATGGTTTGTAGTATAAAATGGTAAACCCATCAGGTCCAGGTGCTTTACCGAATGGGGAGGATTTCAGAATGGCCTGGAATTCCTCAACCGAAAAATCTTTTTCCATTTCTGTAAGGACAGACACGGCAATTTAGGTAGATTGGCTTCTTTCAGGTAGGAGAGCATGCGACTGCGTCTCTCTTTCTGAGGTAGAGAGGATAAATAATTTTTAACATTGTAAAGGTCCGCATAGAACTCTCTGCAGGTCTTGGCAATGTCTGGAGTTGCATGAGCAAGCTCTCCTGATGAAAGTTTGATTTTTGAAATAAATGATTGCGTTTGTTTAGCTTTTAATGATCTAGCCAGTAGCCTACTTGGTTTGTTCCCCCACTCATAAAATTTCTGTGATATGTGTTGGAATTTTCTCTCGGTGTCTAAGTTGAGAAGAGACTTTAATTCCTCTTGTTTAAGTATGAGGGATTGGAGATGCTCAATATGGAGAGAGAGTTTGTGTTGCTTGTCAAGATCAGCTATTTGTTGTAGGACCTGATTAATTTGACCATGTTCCCTTTTTTTCCTGGCACCAAGCTCAATGAAATATTAGAGCGACCGTGGGATGTGTCTATTGTTGGGTCCAGAGACATGTTAATGTCTCCCGCTAAAATAGTGAGACCCTTGGCCAAGTGTGACAGTTTAGTTAGGACTTGTGAGAGAAAAGTAGGCTGATTTTGGTTTGGACAGTATACATTTGCAAGGGTACATTGAGTATTACCTATGAAGCCCCTGAGGAAAAGAAAGCAACCGTGATCGTCAGCTAACATATCAGATAAACGAAAGGATACACTTCTGCTAAACCCAATGGCCACTCCCTTAGCTTTGGTGGTGTCAGATAAGCTGTAGTACCATTGCGGAAAGTGTGGTGAGGTCAATTTAACAGGAGTTGTGTGGGTTAAATGCGTTTCTTGAAGAAAGGCAATTGAGCATGCAGCTTGTTTTAGTTTACAAAATGTTTGGTGCCTGTTAGCGGCGACATTAAGACCCCTAACATTGTATGACGTAATCTTTAATGCAGCCATTGTTATATCAAAGTGGGATCCTTTAGCTTACACTGCCATGCATGCCAACGGGGGGGGGGGGGGGAGAGAGGAGGGTTAATTAGAAAGGGGAAGAAAGGAAAGAAGAAGAGAATGAACATATAAACAAATTATATACATGAGTTGAAGAACTTGTGGGAAACATGTGAAAAACACGCAGAAATCTCCAGTGGTCCCATTGGGGAGAGAGAGAGCGAGCAGCCATCCGAATCCCTGAGCAGGGATTGAATAAAATAATTCAGGGGACGCTCGCACTTGCTAACCCCAGAAGGAAAGGGGGACAGGATTACACTGTAGGGGAGGGACAAAGAGAAAAGCGTGCCCGGCAGCACACGGCCTGTGAAAAACAAATAACTTATAACTATAAGTGAATAATTAGTTCCAGTTAAATAAGAAGGTCATATAGGCAGAAACAGAATCAACTTAACCAATATGGTTCCTACCAGGTAGTACGTGTTTAGACCAAACTGGTACAGCAACTGAAAAACAAAAGAAAAAACTAAAAACAAAAAAGAGAACAGTGGTCAGTTCAATATCAGGTCGGCTTCGGCCAATTATAACCAGGCAAAAATGCAAAGAACTGTGACCGAAACCTGACTTGGTGAAAAAGAAAAGAAAAACTGTAGGAGATTGAGTATCTACATTGGTAGAGTGGGGTTAGATGAAAAAATGCACAATTCAGCCATGCTTTTGTGCAGAGCCTGGAAGAGAGGTACGACTTTTCTTTAAAGGAGTTTTCCTCCAAAGTGGATCCATTGGGTTCAAAAACTTGGGAATTGGGTCTTGCCAGCCTGGAAGCTCCAAGGACGGAAGATTAAGTTCCTGCAAGAAGGTTGAAAGTTCCTCCAGAAACTTTAATATATGGGAACGTCCATTTTTTGTGGTAATCAGGCAGGCTGGGAAGCCCCATCTGTATGTCATCCCATCTAAGCGCAGATGATCAAGGAGCGGCTTTAGGGCTCTACGGCGGTCAAGATTGTCCTTGGAGAGGTCTGGAAATATGGTGATGACTGCCCCGTCAAAGTCTATGTTAGGCAGGCCCCGCATCTTCATCATGATGGCATTTTTATCCTCAAAGTAATGCAAGCGACAAATGACATCCCTGGGCTGGTCAGTATTAGCAGTACAGGGTCTAAGAGCGCGGTGCACACGGTCAAAGCGGAGTGATTCAGTGACAGGATTACCCAGAATGGTATTGAAAATGCCTCGTATTGATGGTTCAAAATCACTATCTCCAGTTGCCTCAGGAAGGCCTCTGACACGTATATTATTTCTGCGGTTGCGGTTCTCGAGGTCTTCGAGTTTGTATAGAGAGGCCTGATGAGCAAATGCTAGTTGGGTAACAGTGTCCTGCAGTTCTTTAATGGCTAGGGCGTGTGTGTCCTGCCGTTGCTCCGTTTCCTCCACTCTGACCAAAATGTGTGACATATCAGATCTAACTGCAGTTATTTCTTTTTTAATGAACTTTTCCAAACTGTGAAACATGCCTGCGAGTTCTTTTTTAAGACCGCTCATCAGCGTAGTCATTTCGGAACCAGCCGGGGATCCTGGGTCGTCCATAAGATCCGAGCAGTATGAGGAGGCCGGAGTGCTTTCCCTCACAGAGGCAGCTTGAGATGAGGGAGAGGCGTTTGGTCTCGAAGTACGGGCCTGGTCTCCACGTGCGTCGGCTAAATATTGCTGGATGGAGCCTGCAGAAGCTGGAATAGACAGTGAACTCTTGCCCGATCGCTTACCCGGGGCAGAGTGGGATTTAGTTGATTTGGCGGGCATAACTGCAACTATATGGCCAATGGCTATATGGGGCACCTCTTACTTACATCTGCTCAGTGTCTTGCATATATAAGAATACTGTTATTACTTGCATAGAGTCTCGTGAGGATAAGATGCAAATAATAATATCAGGATCACTTCACCAGCTGCAGAAAAGGATCGAGGGATTTAGTTTGATCAAAGTATAGATGAGCAGGAGCTGTGCAGTGAATGTGGTGGCGTAAAATTGAGATATGGAGTACTTGGAGTACCAAGATGGCCGCCGACTTCCACAGGTAGGCCGAAGCCACGGACTTTCCTAGTAATAGTGACCGGTCGGATGAGTACCGTGCCGTGCGGGTCACAATTGGCTTCGTACGGACCCAAATTCGGGGCCCCGGTAATATGATGATGTCCCAACACTAAAAGAGGAGCTGTCTGAGGGGTATGTAGTAAAACGACCAGGTGCTCACCGCTACCCCTAGATAGAGAGGGCCGGACCAACAGGAGGCAAAATGATGTCAGGCCTCCGGAGTCTCCAAGTGAGGTGCTGTTATTGCGACAGTTCTCTGCGGGAGTGGATGATTCGCCAGTAAGGGAGCTACACCAAAGCTCACCTGTAACCTCCGATCCGAGGCACTGAAGAGCGGAGGGCTCCGGGTGCAGGGCAGGCCTCAAGATGGCGACGAGTGTCCGAGGCTCGGAGCTGGCTGTAGGCCCAATATAGTATGTTGTGGCCCAAATGAGCAAAAACTCCTCGGTGGCTACAGCTGAGGGTGTCCAGTCGCTCCTGATGTTAAAATGGGGTGTAAAAAGGCAAGGATGGCTGTGGATCCAAATTACCTAGATGGAGCACAGCTGCAACACGTCCTCCCTGTTAAACGTCCGGACACGCCCCCATCTGGTTACAGGTTACAGGTTATTTGTTTAGCGTTAGAGAGGAGGTCTTGGCCTAGGATAGTTGTTCTTGCTCTAACGCATATGGCGATACCTCACATGTGTGATTTGAACGCTGTTTACATATGTGGGCACAACTTACGTATGAGTTCGCTTCTGAAATCTCTTTTGTCTTTTTTAATTTAAGCCAAATTCTAGAGAACAAATCTGTGCTACATTGGCATATAAAATCATTTGAGGATTACATAACCGAGGATTTAAACCCATTCGGACTTAGGGTTCAAATCTTCCCCTCATTTGACAATATTGACCCTATATTTAAAACCACTTGTTAAGACAATTTGAAAACATGTTCTAAAACCATGATGTCATTGTTAATTGAAGAATGCCGCACGCGCATAATTGATTTGGATGGTAAAATTGAGAAACTACTAGATCAAATTATACCTTTACAAACTCATACACTTTTTTCCGGACTTTGAGGCTAAACTCAAAAGTCATTTGGCAAAATTTAATAAGAATATTTTGAAAAAAAAAAAAAAGACAAGAAGTTTCAGCGAAACAAAAGATGGAAAGGTCTACAAATGGCCAAACTAATCGACATAATGTATCTTATGTATCTAGAGTTAATAGGTGCATGGATGCTCATGAAACACCAGTATATTCACCCATGTCTTCTTCTTCCCTATTTCAGTCTTCCACACAGCACAAAGGTTGAAGATGACAAAAACGTCATCGCCATGGTGACGAGTCACATGACGACTCTTTCCACATGGAGGGCTCCCCCTCACGGTCAGCTAATTGTCACGGAAGTCACTCCCGGAACAACACACATAGCGACACACGTTTGGTGCACACACCCTGGCCAGTAATCACGGATTTCCTCCTAATGTATCACACACCATTTACCCCACACCAGTTACCTCTGGGTACTTTCTTAGATCAAATGAGGGGTCGAACCACTTGCTGACCAGCAGCCACAGTTTTGGCATGGCTGGGCGAAAAGACGTTATGTAACGTTGCTTCGCTCCTGTGGCCACTAGGGGCCTTTTTTTCAGGCTTTGTGTCAGGGGAATGTGAATTGAACCTGTAACCTCTAATTTGGTATCATCATCTAAATGTATTTAGCAACATTCTCAATAATTGCTATCCCTCTTTTATGCTAAGGTTCTCTTAACTATGACTTCTGTGTTAAGCATATGGTTGTTCTTATATATATATTTCTATATATATTATTATTTAAACAATTCTTGTCAATATGATATCAATTATCTTTGTCCTTTGGTTCCTGTACATATTTTTTTATTTTCTGCACCCATTTTGGCTGCCATAACCATTTTCAACACCAGGTGGTGCTGTGTGTATTCCCTTGATAGCGCTCTGCTGACACCACCCGGCGGATAGGCTCCTTCTGCGCTAGTGGACGGCAAGGGAGTAGTCTTCCTGCTGCTGACCAAAAGGCCTCCTTGCAGGGAGGAGCTCCTACCCATCCCCGCCATGTTGGGGATATTTTCACGCCGGTGATGTGCCGGCACGTGACGTCATCTCGCCCCGAGGGTTACACTGCGCGCCCCCACATCAGACAACCGCCCTGCTTCTGGTTCCAGCTGCTCATTACTCAGCGATTTGGTGCCAGAAACTCAGCACCTCCCCCTCTGAGGATTGGCTCCCTCAGTGGGATACCTCCTATATAAGCACACATACACAGCAGGCATGTCTCGGTTTGAGGATTGCCTCTGTGATGAGATTATCTCCACCAGTTTACTGAAAGGTATTGTAACTTGCAACCAAGGCACTTTATTGTAACATGTGCTTCTGTTTTGCTATGTTAGAGCACTGTGTTTCTCTATGTATTGACTTCAAAGAGATAAATACTAATTTATTTCACCCTACCTTTTTTGGCTTTAGACATCACTACTTCCCTTGCTAGTGCAGCCATCAGGGCGCTTCTTGTGGATGTCTAAAGATGGCTTATCCAGGGATACACGTTTGTCCACCTGCTCTTTCCATGTAGATTTTTCCAGCCACTATGAGTTTTCCCATTTTTTCCCCCAGTTTCTTCTGTGTTTCTATACTGTGAAACTCCTCTATGTAAGTATCTATACAGCCATGGATATAATACAGTTCATTGCGCAAAATCATTTACTCAATTCATACTATGTACTGTAATGTGATTGTTATGTGACTATGTTTACATTTTAGACAAGAATAAAGTTACCCAAAACATAAATCTCCCCTGATGAAAGAATATACTGTACACCAATAATTCCAAAAAATGTTGGGATACATGCAAGACATCTCCATGGACTGACCACAGAATGACTCAGGCAGTGCCTGGATATATTTGCTTTCTTGCGTTTAACATATATGTAAATCTGTTTCAATTGTATATTTTAGAACAATTGCCACAATTTATGTTTACATTTTTTTCACTGTTTTTTGTATTTAATAAAAGTGGCACTGCGTTGCTTTTTACCTACATTTTTTACTAGATTTTTTATGCCTTAAAAGTCCAAGGGGGCTACCCCGATTGCACTTCGATGCTGAGAGGGGGCCTGGGAATGCCCGATTTACTTAAATACTTCCAAGCAGCACAATTGTCCCAATTAATCAAATTCCACAAAAGACAGCCTAGACCGCTCTGGATGTCAATGGAATCTTCTCTGTACCCCGATAGAGAGATTAGCCACTTAATGGGGATGAAGGCGAAGGACAGGCCGGTCATGATGTGCCCGAGCTTGTCGTTCTCCCTGAACTTTTGGGACTGACTGCTGACAGCCCACAGGTTTAAGTCCCAACACACCCCATTGGCCCCTCTATTTGGAAACGCACTGTTCACTCCGGGTCTCCAACCCCAAAATTTCATGTGGTGGATCAATAAACGTTTAATGCTCATTGCAGATTTTTGTGACCACAGAGGTGCTTTGTCGAAATCAACCTTACAGGAGAAATATAACTTTCCAAATTCAGAACTTTTTCGCCTTACCCAGATAAGGCATTTTTTGGCGACATTGAATCGCACCTCTGATCTCACCACATTCACCCCAATGGAAAGCCTCTGTAGGAATTTTGATAAGCACACTGGTCACATATCACAGATATATAATATCTAGACTTTGTCTACCTCAAAACTGTACTATATGCATAAATGGGAGCAAGACATGGATATGGATCTGGACATAGAAGAATGGAGCAAAATAATACAGAATGCATCTAAGTCGCTTGTTAATACCTCCCTGATAGAGGCAAATTATAAAGTAATGATGCGATGGTACATGGTCCCAGAGAGGATAGCAACTTTCGTTCCAGGGGCGTCCCCCCAGTGCTTCAGAGGATGTAATGTAAACGGCACTATGTTCCACACTTGGTGGACATGCCCTAAAGTGAGGAGATTTTGGATACGCACGTATAACCTCATATACTCCCTCACGCAAGTGAATCTAATTAAATCACCTCTGCACGCGCTGCTGGGACGCCCAGTGGAGGGGGCATCAAAGTCAATGAGTAGACTAATCACATTCATATTTGTGGCGGCCAGGATTTCAATAGTCAAGTCTTGGAGGTCTCACACAGTCCCCTTTTACTTACTAAAAGCCAAACTATCATGGATAATGATAAACGAACGCCTTACGGCAACCTTGAAGGATAAGATCACTGGATTTAATAAAATATGGGATCCCTGGATAATATACCTTACTAATACGTAGGATGCCGGACGATTTTGGCATCCACGGCGCGGCAGGAGCACATCCACACCACCTCCCCATCCCTTACCCCCTCCCACTATCTCACTTTCCCCTTTTTTCCTTTCTATTTCTCTTTTCTCTTTCTCTTCCCAGGTTCTTTGCTAAGACGGTTTTCCTTTAACGGGTTGATGACTCGTTTTGAACTCAACCCATATAGTTGTGTAAAATATTATATAAGTCGGGTAGTACAAGTACACATGCTACAATAATACTATAACTTAACAGTAGAGTTCTATACAATTACTAAAGTCCTCATACTGATAATGAACATTGACACTTCCTTTTCCCAGTCTGGTTCGAGGGTTTAGCTGATAACAGGAACAAAAACGTTAGAAGCAAATAAATAAATTTTGAATTGTAGGGACTGCACCTCCGCCTAGTCACAGCAAGCTCCCAGGGGGGTGACGGGCGGAGAAAAACAGTGCCATCTGCATAAGGTATAGTTCCTATGAACCAGGCTGGGACGATGTAACTGTAAGTTAAAGTACTACCCTGAGAGTTGTTATTCTCCCCTTTTGTTTTGTTTTTCTTTTCCCCCTCTCTTTTTTTTGTTTTTCTTTCCTTATTTTTTTTATCACAGTCAATGATATCTGTAGAAGTATGCTAAATAATGTTCCTGGTTTTTGTTTTATTTTCTGTAAATCCAAAACTGAATAAACACTATTGTTTTAAAAAAAAAAAAAAATCTCCTCCGAGTAGGAGGATGCCAGACTGGAAGGATGTTAGGGTCATTGTTAGAAACTAACTTGACTCGAGTTAGGGCTGTAAATGTTAGCTATCATTATTGGTTTTCCCCAGATTGAGCCTTTGACAAATGCGTAATAGCCTGTTTCAACTGTTAGTGAGTCCAATATTTCTATGGGTAGGTGTTTAGATATTAAGATGGAGACCCCTTTTCCTTTGGCTAATGGATTGGTTTCATGAAAGGTAGTTGGGTAGTCCTTGTTTGATAGTTTAGGGCAGCCGTCATTAAATGGCGGCCCGCGGTCCGAGTCCGGACCGAGCGGCGCTTCTGCCCGGACCGCCATGCCGCCAGTGTAGTTGAAAAATGTCAGCAATCACTGGTTTGCTGGGACCGCGGGTTTCTCCAGCAACCAGTGACGCTGTGTACATGTGCTGCCCCCTGCTCCTGGCCACATCTCTCGGAGCTGAAAGAAGACGGGCTCACACTCATTGACTGCGAGTAGGGGCGTGATGTCACATGCACGCCCCACCCCCCTGCTGCCAGCGGTTCTCGATTCCCAGGTCCTGGCTCGGCATGCCACCAGTGTAGTTAAAAAATGTCAGCAATCACTGGTTTGCTGGGACCGTGGGTTTCCCCAGCAACCAGTGACGCTGTGTGCGTGTGCCGCCCCCTGCTCCTGGCCGCGTCTCTTGGAGCTGAAAGAAGACGGGCTCACACTCATTGGCTGCGAGTAGGGGCGTGACGTCACATGCCCGCCCCGCCCCCCTGCTCCCCGCGGTTCTCGATTCCTGGGTCCTGGCTCTCCTTGCAGGGTATAATCCGCAGCTTCCGCCAGTGCCCTCCTGCATTCAAGGTATGTGGGCCACATTAACTAGGTATATTTTTATTGTGCACACTGTTGGGCATATTTTGATAAGGGGCACAATGTTGGGTATATTTTTAATATACACACTGCTGGACTTTTTTTGTAAGGAGCATGGTGATGGGCATATTTTGATAAGGGGCACGCTGATGGGTATATTTTTAATGTACACACCGATGGGCATATTTTGTTGGGCACATTTTGTGCCCATCAGCGTGCCCCTTAACAAAATATGCCCATCGGTGTGCACATTAAAAATATACCCATCAGCGTGCCCTTTAAAATAAAATTTGCCCATCAGCGTGCCCCTTAACATAAAATAAGGGTCACGCTGATGGGCACCTTTTATGTTAAGGGGCACTCTGATGGGCAAAATTTTTTTTTTTGTTGCACGCTGATCGGTATATTTTTAATGTGCACACCGATGGGCATATTTTGTTAAGGGGCACGCTGATGGGCACAACAAAATGTGCCCAACAAAATATGCCCATCGGTGTGTACATTAAAAATATACCCATCAGCGTGCCCCTTAAAATAAAATTTGCCCATTAGAGTGCCCCTTAACATAAAAGGTGCCCATCAGCGTGACCCTTATTTTATGCTAAGGGGCACGCTGATGGGCATATTTCATGTTAAGGGGAACTCTGATGGGCATATTTTATGTTAAGGGGAACTCTGATGGGCATATTTTATTTTAAGAACAACACTGATGGGTACATTTTATAATAAAGGGGCACTCTGATGGGCAAATTTTATGTTAAGGGGGACTCTTAAGGGGCACGTTTTGTTGTGCCCCTTAATATAAAATGTGCTCAACAGCGTGACCCTTTACATAAAATTTGCCCATTTGCCCTTAAGGGGCACGCTGATGGGCACATTTTATATTAAGGGGGACTCTGATCGGGACATCTGATGTAAGGGGGCACTCTGACGGGAATGCCTAATGTAAAAGGGGCACTGTGATGGGGACACTTGATGTAATGGAGCACCGTGATGGGGACACCTGATGTAAAGGGGCACTGTAATGGGGACACCTGATGTAAAGGGGCGCTGGGATGGGGACACCTGATGTAAAGGGGCGCTGGGATGGGGACACCTGATGTAAAGGGGCGCTGTGATGGGGACACCTGATGTAAAGGGGCGCTGTGATGGGGACACCTGATGTAAAGGGGCACTGTGATGGGGACACCTGATGTAAAGGGGCGCTGTGATGAGGACACCTGATGTAAAGGGGCGCTGTGATGGGGACACCTGATGTAAAGGGGCGCTGTGATGGGGACACCTGATGTAAAGGGGCACTGTGATGGGAACATTTGATGTAATGGAGCGCTGTGATGGGGACACCTGATGTAATGGAGCACTGTGATGGGGACACCTGATGTAAAGGGGCGCTGTGATGGGAACACCTGATGTAAAGGGGCACTGTGATGGGGACAACTGATGTAAAGGGGCACTGTGATGGGGACACCTGATGTAAAGAAGCACTGTGATGGGGACACCTGATGTAAAGGGGCACTGTGATGGGGACACCTGATGTAATGTAGCACTGTGATGGGGACACCTGATGTAAAGGGGCACTGTGATGGGGACACCTGATGTAAAGGGGCACTGTGATAGGAACACCTGATGTAAAGAAGCACTGTGATGGGGACACCTGATGTAAAGGGGCACTGTGATGGGGACACCTGATGTAATGTAGCACTGTGATGGGGACACCTGATGTAAAGGGGCACTGTGATGGGGACACCTGATGTAAGAGGGCACTGTGATGGGGACAATTGATGTAAAGGGGAACTCTAATGAACACGCCTAATTTAAAGTGCACTCTGATGGGCACACGTGATCTGGAGGGGACACCTGATGTAAGGATGCACACTTATGGTGACATCTAATGTAAGGGGGCACTCTGATGAGGACACCCTATGTAAGGGGGCACCTTTATATAATGGGGCACTCTGATGGCGACAAATTATATAAGGGGGCACACTGATGGGAGACACCAGCTGTAAGGGGGCCTTCCATTGCAGAAACTTGATGTAAGTGGGCACTCTGAGAAGAATACCTGATGTAAGAGAGTACTCTGCGGTGGCAACTGATTTTTGGGGGTAGTCTGATGGGGCACCCAATGTAATGAATTACTCTAATAGGGGCAACTGATGTAAGGGGGAAAACTAATGGGGACATTTACATTTACAGAGTATTACCAAAGTGTTTGGAGGAAACCGTAGCAAAAGTGACAGAGAGCATGGCTTGTGCCAAGAAAAGGAAGGTAGACACTGAAAACCGAGTCTTCAAAGATGAATGGACAGACCAATATATGTTCATTCTTCCTATGGGAAGTTTAAAACCAGTTTGTCTCATTTGTTGCGAAACCGTGGCGTTAATAAAAAGTAGCAATGTGAAGCGTCACTACAAAACAAAACACAGTTCATTTGCGCAAACATATCCACAGCATTCCGAGGTGAGAGCATGTAAAATAACGGAACTGAAAGCCCAGTATGACAGATCCACCAAAGTCCTCTCACATTCATTTACAGCCCAGCAGCGTGCAAATGAATGTTCACTTAAAGTAGCATGGATTTTGGGGCAACACAAAAGACCATTTAACGATGGTACATTTGTAAAGGAGTGCTTGAATGCTGTTGCTTAAACTTTACTTGATGGTAAACAAAAAGATGAGCTGTGTGGAAAAATCAACCAGATCCCACTGTCAGCATCAACAGCAACGAAAAAGACTGAAATATTAACAGAGGATGTATTGGGACAACTTGATGCAGCGATTCAGAGTGCAGTATGCATTTCTTTAGCCATTGATGAATCAACAGATATAACTGATAATGCCCAGCTTTTGGTGTATGTAAGATTTTTTCACAAAGAAACAAAAGAACTATGTGAGGACCTGTTAGGTGTAACACCACTTGAGACACACACAAGAGGACAAGACATATATGAGGCCATTAAGGAGATTCTGAGAAAGAGGAAGATAAATCTGAAAAAAGTGGTCTCAGTTACCACAGATGGTGCCCCTGCCATGGTAGGAAAGGAGAGAGGAGCTGTGGCACGACTGAAAGAGGACAACCCTGACCTTATTTCTTACCACTGCATCATTCACCAGACTGTCCTGTGTGCCATTCTACCAGACAAGTTTGCAGAAATCATGGACACAATGATGAAACTCATCAAATTCCTCAGGGTAACCTCATCTCATCAACATCCTTTACTAAGAGAGTTTCTTAAAAAAGTTGAGGCAAATGCAAATGACCTTTTACTTCACAACAATGTTAGATGGCTAAGTAAAGGCAATGTATTGGAACGCTTTTGGTCCGTTCGAACAGAGGTAGCGGTTTTCTTAGTGCAACTCAAAAGTCAGAAAGCAAGACAGTTTTCACTGTTTTTACAAGATGAGAGCACAATGGATAATATCGCTTTCCTAGTGGACATAACATAACACCTTAATGAACTAAATTTAAAGCTCCAGGGCAAGAACAATTCCATCTGTGATTTGATGACCGCTGTCCGCTCCTTCCAGAGAAAACTGGATTTGTTCAAGGAAGATCTGCAAGGAGAGTGCTTGCATTTCACAAAGGTGAAATAACAGATTCAAGGAAAGAGAGCTGTTTCTCCTTTTGTTGACTTCATAAATAAACTCATTGGAAATTTCAGTAAAAGGTTTGATAGCTTCAGTCTTGGACAGCAGATCCTCCTGTTCATCCACAATCCATTCCTCATTAAAGATGTCAGAGTGTTTTCAAAGGAGGTGATGCAGACCTTCAAGTGGGCACATGAGGGATCTCTACAGACAGAAATGATTCACCTGCAAACAAATGTTGCACTAAGAGAGCACTTTGGAGGAACTGATCCGGCTAACCTCTGGCTACAGACTGTCCCTGAGACCGATTTCCCTTGTCTAATCAAGGTAGCACTACACACCTTGACCATGTTTGGATCTACGTACAGCTGTGAGTCAGCTTTCTCTACTATGAACATTATTAAAACGAAGTATCGTTCCAGGCTCACCAATGAGCACCTACATATGTGCATGAGAATGGCAGTAACTCAATTTAAGCCAAGATTCAAACTACTGGCAGGACAATCAAAAGCCCATTTTTCTCACTAGACAGGAAAGGTTTTTGGGTGGTAAAAAATATGAAATAAAACTGAGGATAATTTGTGCACTTTTTCAAATTGACACCTTTAGTTGTTTAAGTCAGAAGGTGCTTATTTCTTTTACTTGAAAAATGGATGTACTTTTTATGTTTTATTAAAGAGTTATTGATTTGTTTCCATATTGTTTTTGTTAAAAATAGTTGTTTGTTTTCCATACAAAGACAAGAGCAAATGTAAAGCTATCCTAGTTCTAACTGTCCACATGTTTAATGCTGTAACTGAAACTTGACAATAAATATTGTTGAAATGCTAAGGAAATTATACGTTTCTCGTGTTTTTAAAGACATACAGTGACTACAACCTTTTTGAGTCATAGCACAGACTTGAGATTCGGACCTCTGCCCAAAGAAATTTTGGGCGACCGGACCTCCTTGAATTTTAATTCAGTACCCCTGGTTTAGGGACTTGGTCAGTTTTGAAGTGTGTTTCTTGGAGTAAAATTACATCAGCTTTGACTTTCCGCATGCATAGCAAGAGTTGTGATCTTTTTTTGGGTATGTTAAGCCCTTTCACGTTGAGGGGTTTCGTGGGATTTGGGCTTGGAGTGGGCATTTTGATACTTGATGTGAATGGTTAGTTGTGAATGCGGGACAATGTGAAGTTCCCGTCTGATTTGTAAGGGAATGAGGGGAATGGTTCTAATGGGAAGGAGCTATTTGTAGGTGGTTGGAAGGTGTTCTGACAGCTAGGATAGACCCGCTAACCTGCCTTTCAGGAAAGAGGTGGTTGGAACTGATCAGCAAGAATCTATGGATTGTGCTGTTGAAGGGTATGGTAGGACTGATGAAGATGGTTCCGGATAATATACAGTGAATGTATGTATTTTTCATTAGTGCTACGCGCTTGGTCACTATGAGCAGGAGAGTATGTGGGAGTCCAAGAGGTAACGTGATAAAAGCATGTTCGGGAGTGTATGTTTGGTAGGAAGGTGAGAAAATGTTCTAGAGATTCGTGTTGTTTGGGACTGGTATACGTCCGGCGTGTGGTGCTGTGTGTGACACTGTATTGCCCTGTACACACGGTTGGACATTGATCGGACATTCCGACAACAAAATCCATGGATTTTTCCGACGGATGTTGGCTCAAACTTGTCTTGCATACACACAGTCACACAAAGTTGTCGGAAAATCAGATCGTTCTGAACGCAGTGACGTAAAACACGTACGTCGGGACTATAAACGGGGCAGTAGCCAATAGTTTTTGCCTCTTAATTTATTCTGAGTAGGGATGAGCCGAACACCCCCCGGTTCGGTTCGCACCAGAACCCGCGAACGGACCGAAAGTTCGCACGAACGTTAGAACCCCATTGACGTCTATGGGACTCGAACGTTCGAAATCAAAAGTGCTCATTTTAAAGGCTAATTTGCATGGTATTGTCCTAAAAAGGGTTTGGGGACCCGGGTCCTACCCCAGGGGACATGTATCAATGCAAAAAAAACTTTTAAAAACGGCCGTTTTTTCGGGAGCAGTGATTTTAATGATGCTTAAAGTAAAAAAAAAAAGTGAAATATTCCTTTAAATATCGTACCTGGGGGGTGTCTATAGTATGCCTGTAAAGTGACGCGTGTTTCCCATGTTTAGAACAGTCCCTGCACCAAATGTCATTTTTAAAGGAAAAAATCTCATTTAAAACTGCTTGCGGGTTTAATGTCATGTCGGGTCATGGCAATATGGATGAAAATCAGTGAGACAAACGGCATGGGTACCCCCCAGTCCATTACCAGTCCCTTTGGGTCTTGTATGGATATTAAGGGGAACCCCGCACCCAAATTAAAATAAGGAAAGGTGTGGGGCCACCAGGCCCTATATACTCTGAACAGCAGTATACAGGCGGTGCAAACAAGACAGGGACTGTAGGTTTGTTGTTAAGTAGAATCTGTTTGTAATTTTGAACATTTTTAACGTGTTTAGCTCCAGCCAAAAAATCTTTTCTAAGCTTTTTGGAAAACATAGGGAAGGGTTATCACCCCTGTGACATTTGTTTTGCTGTCTTTCCTCCTCTTCAGAAGATTTCACCTCACTTTTTTGTCCCAATGAAAAATGTTTTTTGAAAATTTGGGTTTTTTTGTGGAACAAGGATTGGAAAGCATCAGTGGAAAGGAGAACTTGTTTTCCCATATTAACTCTTACAGGAGAGAATTTCCCTTCCTAGGGGTAGATTTCATCTCACTTCCTGTTGTCTCCTTCCGTTTGCAAGTAGGAGTCGTTTGTAAGTTAGATGTTTGAAAGTAGGGTCCTGCCCTATATACTCAGCAGAAATTTGGGCCTTAGGTGTTGCTGTGGCCACAACACTGTAAGCCCTCACAGGGCCCTGCTGTGAAATATTAGATCAAGAATTGTAATTACATGCCCCTGTTGAACAGGAGCTGAAAAATTAGGCCTTAGGCACTGGTGCTGGTGCCACAACACTGCAACCCCTCACAGACACTCTAGTTGGAACGCAGGAACGAGCCCTGCTGCAAATTATTGCTTCAAAAATTGTAATTACACGCCCCTGTTAGACAGGGGCAGAAAAATTGGGCCTTAGGCACTGGTGCTGGTGCCACAACACTGCAACCCCTCACAGACACTCTAGTTGGAACGCAGGAACGAGCCCTGCTGCAAATTATTGCTTCAAAAATTGTAATTACACGCCCCTGTTAGACAGGGGCAGAAAAATTGGGCCTTAGGCACTGGTGCTGGTGCCACAACACTGCAACCCCTCACAGACACTCTAGTTGGAACGCAGGAACGAGCCCTGCTGCAAAGTATTGCATCAAAAATTGTAATTACACGCCCCTGTTAGACAGGGGCAGAAAAATTGGGCCTTAGGCACTGGTGCTGGTGCCACAACACTGCAACAAGCTATCAGCGTGATGATTGAGGAGGAAGAGGATAATTACTCAGGGATAGTCACTCAGCATCAGCATAGGCAGTCTTTGAAGGGATCTGAGATTTCAAAAAAAATTATTCGGTTACATCAGCATCAGGTGCTTGGTAGCTGGTGGTGATCCAAGACTCATTCATTTTTATGAAGGTCAGCCGATCGACCGAGTCGGTGGACAGACGCACCCTGTGATCGGTTACCACGCCTCCAGCAGCACTGAATGTGCGTTCCGAAAGAACGCTGGATGCAGGACAGGCCAGTAGCTCAATTGCATACTGTGCAAGCTCTGGCCAGTGATCCATCCTCAAGACCCAGTAACCCAGAGGATTTTCGGTGGGAAAGGTGTCCAAGTCTGATCTTGCCCCTAGGTATTCCTGCACCATGTAAAACAGACGCTGGCGATGGTTGCTGGAACCGATCATACCTTGGGGCTGCGGACCAAAAAATTGTCTGAACGCATCGGTCAGACGGCCACCTTCTCCACCGCTCCTTCTTTGACTGACCGAAGCCTCAGCAACACGTTGTCCAGAAACAGGAGTTTGTAACCTCCCAGTCTCTGGGAACGCGTTGCACAGACCTTTCTGCAAGGCCTCCCGAAGATGTTTCATCCTCTGCTCCCTCTGCGATGGCAAGATAAGGTCCGCAACCTTACCCTTGTAACGTGGATCAAGGAGGGTTGCCAGCCAGTATTGGTCCTTCTCCTTGATACCACGAATACGAGGATCCTTACGCAGGCTTTGCAGGATCAGGGAGGCCATGCAGCGTAGGTTTGCTGAGGCATTCGGTCCGGAGTCCTCTGGGTCACTAAGAACGACATGGTCCGCAGCCACCTCCTCCCAGCCACGTACAAGTCCATGTGTTTCTTGGGACTGATCCCTTAAAGACTGCTGCTGATGCTGAGTGCCAGGCTCCACCTCCATACTGACACAATCTTCCTCCTCCTCCTCTTCCTCCTCGTCCTCTTCCTGTGTGATCGGCGGGCACGCAGGAACACTGTCTGGATAAAGGGGGCCTTGAGAGCTAAGGAAGTCCTCCTCTTCCTGCCTCTGTTCTGCCTCAAGTGCCCTGTCCATTATTCCACGCAGCGTGTGCTCCAACAGGTGGACAAGGGGGACAGTGTCACTGATGCATGCACTGTCACTGCTCACCATCCTCGTGGCCTCCTCGAATGGTGACAGGACAGTGCATGCATCCCTGATCATGGCCCACTGGCGTGGGGAAAAAAAACCAAGCTCCCCTGACCCTGTCCTGGTGCCATAGTCGCACAGGTACTCATTTATGGCCCTCTGCTGCGTGTGCAGCCGCTGCAGCATGGCCAACGTTGAGTTCCACCTGGTGGGCATGTCACAGATTAGGCGGTTCTTGGGCAGGTTAAACTCCTTTTGGAGGTCCGTCAGCCGAGCACTGGCATTATATGACCGGCGGAAATGCACACAGACTTTCCTGGCCTGCCTCAGGACATCCTGTAAGCCCGGGTACCTGCCCAAGAACCGCTGCACCACCAAGTTAAGGACGTGAGCCAAACAGGGCACATGGGTCATTTGTCCCTGTCGGAGGGCAGAGAGGAGGTTGGTGCCATTGTCGCAAACCACCATTCCTGCCTTAAGTTGGCGTGGCGTCAACCACCTCTGAACCTGCCCCTGCAGAGCTGACAGAACCTCTGCCCCAGTGTGGCTCCTGTCCCCCAAGCACACCAGCTCAAGCACCGCATGGCATCTTTTGGCCTGCGTACTTGCGTAGCCCCTTGAACGCCTACGGAGCACCGCTGGTTCCGAGGAAGAGGCCATGGAGGAAGAAGAAGAGGAGGGGGTGGAGGAGAGAGGTGTGTCACAATCAGCATTTTGGAGGCGTGGTGGCGGAACAACCTCCAACACTACTGCACCTTGTCCTGCATCCTTCCCAGCTGCCAGCAGAGTCACCCAATGCGCCGTGAAACTTAGGTAACGTCCCTGTCCATGCCTGCTGGACCATGAGTCAGCGGTAATATGCACCTTACCGCTGACCGCCCTGTCCAGCGAGGCATGGACATTGCCTTCCACATGCCGGTAGAGAGCCGGAATCGCCTTCCGTGAGAAAAAGTGGCGTTTGGGTACCTGCCACTGAGGAACCGCACATTCCACAAACTCACGGAAGGGGGCAGAGTCTACCAACTGAAAAGGCAGCAGTTGAAGTGCTAGCAATTTTGCCAAGCTAGCATTCAACCGCTGGGCATGTGGATGGCTGGGAGCAAACTTCTTTCGGCGGTGCAGCAGCTGGGGCAGGGAAATTTGCCTGGTACAATCTGACGTCGGTGTACCAAAAGCAGATTGCCCACAAGTACTTGGCTGTGACACACCTAATTCTACACCTTCATTCCTCTCACTGCAGGTCTCAGAGAGGACTGAAGGTCTAGTGGGGTTGGAAATCTCAGCTGATGAGGAGCAAGGAGAGATCCTCTTTGTTCTTTGGTGTGGGTCTTTTAGATACGCTTGCCAACGAACTGCATGGCAGGTCAACATATGTCTGGTCAAGCATGTGGTACCCAAGCGGGAGATATTTTGGCCACGCGAGATACGCTTGAGACATATGTTGCAAATAGCAGCGGTGCGATCTGATGCACTCGTCTCAAAAAAGGCCCACACCAAAGAACTTTTTGAATAACGCGCAGAGACTGCAGCGCCCTGCACATGTGGAGCTTTGGGGTGTGATGCAGTCAATGTGCTGCCCTTAGGCTGGCCCCTGGAGGGCATCCTGCCTCGTTGGTGATGTGCTGCCGCCTCCTCCTCCTCCTCCTCCTCCTCCTCCTCCTCCTCCTCTCTCCTATCAGGCACCCACGTTGAGTCAGTGACCTCATCATCCCCTCCCTCCTCATCACTGGAGCAAACCTGGCAGTATGCTGCAGCAGGGGGAGCATGACTGCCAGATTGCTGTCCTTCTTGGGCACCCCCTCTGTCCGCGCTCATGTTACTGCCTTCATCGAGCTCAGTATCGTCATCAGAGCCTTCCAAACGCTGGGCATCCTCCTGGAGCATGTACCCAACACTGTGGTCAAACAGTTCGAGGGAATCCTCATGAGGACATGGTGGAGCTAGGGAAGGAGTCACTGATGACATTGAGCTGAGGGAAGAGGCCGCTGCTTTGCCAGACAAAGCACCCTGGGCATGGGTGAGAGAGGATGAGGAGGATGAGGACGGCTTGGTCATCCACTCGACCAAGTCTTTCGCATGTTGCGGCTCAACATGGCCAGCTGCCGAAAAAAAGGCCAAGCGTGTCCCATGGCCACGTGCTGATGAGGATGCACCGTCTCCACGACCAGCACTAGACACAGAGCCTGCTTGCCCTCTCTTATTGGCTTGTGACTGTCTGCCTCTCCTTCTTGGCCTTCCAGACATACTAATGGCCTGTAGCTGCACTAAGCTGGGATAGAACACCTGTAATTTTCTTCAAGTAGCTTTATATACTGTAATGAGACAAGCCTGCCTGTCAGTAGGAAGATAAGAGGAACGGATCTAGCTGAACACTGTGAGCAGGACGCACTGTACTAAATGTAAATAGTCTAGCTGCCTGACCGTGGTACTAATAGGATCAAATAGAACACCTGTAATTTTCTTCAGGTAGCTTTATATACTGTAACCAGACAAGCCTGCCTGTCATTAGGAAGATAACAGGAACGGATCTAGCTGTACACTGTGAGCAGGACGCACTGTACTAAATGTAAATAGTCTAGCTGCCTGACCGTGGTACTAATAGGATCAAATAGAACACCTGTAATTTTCTTCAGGTAGCTTTATATACTGTAACCAGACAAGCCTGCCTGTCAGTAGGAAGATAACAGGAACGGATCTAGCTGTACACTGTGAGCAGGACGCACTGTACTAAATGTAAATAGTCTAGCTGCCTGACCGTGGTACTAATAGGATCAAATAGAACACCTGTAATTTTCTTCAGGTAGCTTTATATACTGTAACCAGACAAGCCTGCCTGTCAGTAGGAAGATAACAGGAACGGATCTAGCTGTACACTGTGAGCAGGACGCACTGTACTAAATGTAAATAGTCTAGCTGCCTGACCGTGGTACTAATAAGATCAAATAGAACACCTGTAATTTTCTTCAGGTAGCTTTATATACTGTAACCAGACAAGCCTGCCTGTCAGTAGGAAGATAACAGGAACGGATCTAGCTGAACACTGTGAGCAGGACGCACTGTACTAAATGTAAATAGTCTAGCTGCCTGACCGTGGTACTAATAGGATCAAATAGAACACCTGTAATTTTCTTCAGGTAGCTTTATATACTGTAACCAGACAAGCCTGCCGGTCAGTAGGAATTTAACAGGAACGGATCTAGCTGAACACTGTGAGCAGGACGCACTGCATTAAATGTAAATAGTCTAGATAGAAGATAACAGGAACAGATCTAGCTAAACTGAATACAGTGTATATATATATATGCAACACCTGGGATGCATATATATACACAATACACTGTAAGTGCAGCTAACTGACTGACTGTTCTGCCTAATCTATCTAACTCAAATCAAATGACACTGTCTCTCTCTCTCTCTATCTCTCAGCACACCGGAACACACACTACACAGGGCCGCCGTGCAGGCGGCCTTATATAGTGTGGGGTGTGTACTAAATCCCCTGAGCCATAATTGGCCAAAGCCACCCTGGCTTTGGCCAATTACAGCTCTCTCTACTGACAGCGCTGTGATTGGCCAAGCATGCGGGTCATAGTGCATGCTTGGCCAATCATCAGCCAGCAATGCACTGCGATGCCGCAGTGAATTATGGGCCGTGACGCGCCACACGAATTTAGCGCGAACGGCCCATAACGTTCGCAATTCGGCGAACGATCGAACAGCCGATGTTCGAGTCGAACATGGGTTCGACTCGAACACGAAGCTCATCCCTAATTCTGAGCATGCATGGCACTTTGTGCGTCGGATTTGTGTACACACGATCGGAATTTCCGACAACGGATTTTGTTGTCGGAAAATTTTATAGCAAGCTCTCAAACTTTGTGTGTCGGAAATTCCGATGAAAAATGTGTGATGGAGCCTACACACGTTGGAATTTCCGACAACAAGGTCCTATCAAACATTTTCCGTCGGAAAATCCGACCGGGTGTACAGGGCATATGAGTTAGGGAAAGGATTTGATGAGGTATGTGTCTTGTATATATGTGTATTGTAATGTTCAGCCTTCGTGTATTAGTGTAGGGAGTAAGGCATAATTACCTGAAGCAAACCTGATGTAGTCATGCTATAAGAAGACGTCCACCTAGGTGGGGTTGTACAAAGACAATTATGTTAATGGTACATTGAGTGGTACATTATAAACCAGAATGATTGCACAATAATTTCAAGACCTGAGAAGTATGTATGAATTTACGAGGCATGAAATTATCTCGTGGTGTGCTTAGTTCAATATAACAATAAAGAAGTATTGCATTGTTTGGTATACTTAGAGTGGAGTGTCCCTCTTAGAGGGATTGATGTGGAGAGACGACACGTCGGTTTATGCTAGGAATACTGATTGTGTCATCCAGCGAGTTGCTCGACCATAGTTAACTTACCAACTTCTATGTAAAAAAACCTTTGTTAAACTTTTGGCTTCAACTTGTTTACCAAAAAGAGAGACGCTAGTTTTCAAGGCTTATCCTGTCTTTCTCTTTGCGTGCATTGAAGAAATCAGATTATTCCGGGTTGTAGGTTTGCTTACAGGGATCTGAACTGTGTAAGCAGATATTGAAGTGGGGGGGGGGGGGATTTAAACTTGTGGGTTGGAGAGAGGATAGGATATGTGCCTTGTAGCAAACATATATAAATAGGTATAACATACATGCATATCATTTGTAATAGAACTAACTAAACCAGTCTAACCGGCCCTGAATATGTCTAGGCATCTTGCAGATACACCAAGTAATTCTATTAGTTCAGGTTAATGGCAGGAAGGGTCTGTGCTTTTGATGTAGATAACCTTCAGGTTTCCCAAAGTATATATAAAAGGCTAGGGAAACCCACCTGTAGAAGCAGTTCTTGGGTGTCGGCTTACTTCTCATGTCTGCAATCCAGATTACATGCGTTGGGCATATATTGTATGCATGTTTGGTTGCGAAAGCATGTTTCTCCAATGAGGAGTTCAGATCGCGTCCCTCACAGTGTATACAAAAGTGTATATCACTATAAGAGTAAGGGCTAAGTAGGTGAGTGCTAACATGTCTACTCACTGGCATTTTTCCGGTGCAGGTTGTGACTGTTCATGTCTGTTGAAGTATGGAAGTTACAGCAGGTCTGGTTAAAGTGTTTATTCTATTCTAGCTTTCCTGTGTGCTGGTGATGCTGGTACGCTTCCTTCTCCTGGAGAGCGGCAGTCGGCTGGTGGTGGTGAATAGCGAGGAGAGAACCCGTGTCTTCTAGTCATGGATAAGTTATCCGGATGGTGGACTTCCATCAGTTCTCTGTGGTGTTGAGCTGCAAGGTGCTGGTGCCAGTTTGGTATTTCGATTGGAGGCATGCCCAGGTTTTCGCAGAATGAATGTGCGTTGTCGGGGTGTCGTATGTGTGCGACTCTTCTGCTTGCTTTTAGGCAAAAGGAAAACTTACACCTGTATGGGATGTTTCTGTCTCTCAGAGCGTCTAAAAGTGGGTGCAGCGATTTAAGTTTTTGTAGGGTGATTTGAGATAGATCGTGGTATAATTTGATCTCTGAGCCCCGGTAAAGGATGCGCCCCCTGAGTCTAGCTTGCTTCATGATTTCTTCTTTAAGTCTGAAGTTAGTCAGGCATCCTATAACATCTCTTGGGGGATCTGTGTCTCTGCCCCTGGAAGGAAGTGCTCGGTGCAAGCGTTCATTGTCTATTGGTGGGTGGGCATCCTAAAAGGTCAATAAAGATGCTTGTGATGGCTTGAGGGAGGTGGTCTGAATCAGCCGATTCAGGGAGCCCCCTGATTCTGATATTATGGCGGCGACCCCTATTATCTAAGTGTTCTATGTGTCTTTGTAGTTCCTGCAGCTGCATGGAGTGTGTGCTTAGGGAGCGCTGTGTCGCAGTTATAGCGGCCTCATGATGATCTGTAATTTCCTCTAGCTCCTCCAGGCAACCTGCCACAGCCTGCATATCTAGCCTGAGTTCAGATATCGCTGCAGACAAAGTATTTTTAATGTCTGCAGCCAGTGCTCTGAGGTCTTATAGGCTGAGAGCGCTCATGGCAGGGGGCTGGGGTTCACTGGCGTGTGCTCTGGGCTGCCTCGTGGGACTGACTCACCTCCCTGAAGGCCTGTGCTGAGGAGGGTGCCTCCCACACTTGGGACCTAAAAATCTCCATACACTGCAGTTGAGCTGCATATCTGTTTCCCGTTGTGAGCAGGAGTGGGTGACCGATGGATCCCGGTCCATTTTACCCATGATAGCGGGGTATGGGCTCCCTTTGAGGCTGAGTGAAGGACCGTGGAGTAGCGGAGCAGGAGGTTTATGCTGCCATCTTCAGGCCAGGTCATGCCCCTCATGTTAAAGTCATAAAAGTATCACAAAATATATTGCCACATTAAAGGCAACCAACATGAACAGGGTAACGAATGCACGATTAGCCTCAATGTGTCTCTTGACCCCAAGGGCATAAACAGTAGCTCTCCGTATGAGATAAATCATGTGGCCAACAAAGTAACAAGGTGGATAAACTATGCCCCTTTAGAGCTCTCAGATAAAAGGCAAGTTTAAGCCTGATTAAGGTTTAACATTGATTATAGAGCTGCCCTCAGGATAAAGTAATCTGGCTATAGTCTTTGAGGTCAATCTTCTGCTGGCTACTTTGGGGCCCTTTGGTACTGTTGGCGCTCAGGAAAATAAGGATATGTCTATAGATTATGGGTTAAGGTATTGCACCTAAAGAGTTTAGTAGCAAGGAAGGGGAATCTTTAGATGCAGTTAAGTACTTTAACCACTTGCCGACTGCGCTATAGCCGAATGACGGCTGCAGCACTGCCAGCTAGTCCTGGGGTGGGCATCTAGAACTGTCCTTGATCGCTGGGTCCGTGGGACCCAGTGCATCACTGATTGGGGTAAAGGGCCAATCCCAGTAGCCCTTTACCATGTGATTGCTCTGTCCAATGACGGAGCAATCACTTTGTCAACAAACCTGGATCATGCCCAGTTCAGCTCTTGCTGCTGCGGTGCTTCTCCTCTCCTCACACGCTGTATCTGTGTGAGAAAAGGAGAAAGAAACATTGCAGCAGTGTGAATTGGCTTGATCCTGTGTGCAATACATTGCTCATCAGTGCCCTAGAGTGCCATTGGTGCCACTACAGTGCCCATCAGTGCCACTACAGTGCCCATCAGTGCCACTACAGCGCCCATCAGTGCCACTACAGTGCTAATCGGTGCCCTACAGTGCTAATCAGTGCCCTACGGTGCCACTACAGTGCTCATCAGTGCTTTACGGTGCCACTACAGTGCTCATCAGTGCCACTACCGTGCCACTACAGTTCTCATCAGTGCCCTACAGTGCCACTACAGTTCTCTTTAGTGCCACTACAGTTCTCTTCAGTGCCCTTCAGTGCACATCAGTGAGTGCTTATCAGTGCCCTACAGTGAGTGCTTATCAATGCTCATCAGTGCCCTACAGTACCATCAGTGCCCCACAGTGCCTCACAGTGCACATCAGTGCCATCAGTGAGTGCTCACCAGTGCCACTAAAGTATTCATCAGTGCCACTACAGGGCCCTATTAGTGCTCATCATTGCACAATAGTGCACATCAGAGCCCATCAGTGAGTGCTCATCAGTGCCATCCTATCATTGGAACCTCATCTGGGCCTGTCAGTTTTGTACAAATGTGTAAAAAATGCATTAAAAAAAATGTGTTTTCATTTTCCTTCCATATTTTCCAAAAACGTGTGAAAAAAAAACATGTTCAAAAGACTCATTATGCCTTATGCCTTGTTAATATGACAATTTTGTGAAAATAAAATAAAAAGGGCCATCAGTACGTCCGGTGCGATTAGCTGTGATCAATTTTCAATGATTGGCACCATAGCTTGTATACCCTGTAACCTTCACAAAGACCAAATAATATACAATGATTTGGGTTATTTTTACCAAAGAAATGTAGCAGGGTAAATTTTGGTCAAAATTCATGAAGAAAAATTACTAATTTGTAAAATTCTATAACAGAATTTTCTGTCTTTTTTTATTTTTAGCTCAAAAAATAAAAAAGTGAGGCAGACCCAGTTGCAGCAGTTAGATGTCAGGGCATGCACAGTTACAGTAGTAAAGTTATATTAGGGTGTGCACAGTTGCAGTACTCTGGGGAGTGGAACAGCAAAGTGGCTGTGTTTAGGCTAATCTAGTAACAAAATGAACAGTTAGTACAATAGTGGTTACAGGGTATACACCCATGAGAACTCAGTGTCAACAATGATTCAGCTTTATTGACTAGATGGTATTATATCCCCTCAAGACTCCAAGCCATCTTTCCAGGAACATCTGTACTTTTTTCCGGGGATGCCCACTCTTGGGTACCTTCAAACACATTTTTTGAGAGTGCAGGCTACTTTCTCCGTTATGGAATAAAATAACTTCTATAGCTTCAGCGATAAAGCTAAAGCTCACAATCTCAAGGTTTCTCATTGGAGCTCCTATTCCAAGTGTCTTCTGCAAGGTAGAAAGATTGATACACGCTATTTGCATATCCACCTTGTGGGCTATTGCTCTACATTGGAAGTCCCCAGCAGTACCCCCTATCCTTCATACTAGATAAGGTCAATGCTATTATGCTGATGGAAAGGATTTTGTACACCTTACAGGATAAAATGCACCTGTTTGATCATAAATGGGACGCTTGGAGAACTCATAGACCTATTCTGCTATCTTAAAATAATATAGAACCAGTTTAAGTTGCCATGACCTGTACAAACAAAACCCCCAGGTACTGTATACCCCCCAGAAGATTTATGTACTTGAAACTTTTGACAGTTATTGATCTGTATTTTAGAATGACACTTCTGTATGCTTCTGAATTGTTCTTTATTTTTGTACTGTATCTTGCTACAAGAAAGTATATTTTATATACTTTAAAAAAAAAAGTTTGTAAACAAAAAAAAACAATGATTCAGCTTGACTGTGGGTCTGTGACCCGCTCACCACTCACTCTCTCTTTGCAAATCTCCTGTGGCAGTTGGTCAGATGAACCAATGGGTGGCCCCCTTTCCTGCAGTTGATTGTCACTGATGGCAGGCGAGATGGCGAATACCTTACGGGTTGCTTCCTGCGTTTCTCCAGCACGTCTGGGTGGTGGCAGCCTGTATCACAGACTGGCATTACAGAGTAGGCATCAGAGCAGCCGATGGTACAGCAGGCTCAGCTGGGTCCAGCCATCTGGTTCATCATATAACAGCATCCAGCCAAGCTCAGCACAGTACAGCTTGTAACAGCATAGCACTTCTTCTCCCATCCTTTCCCTGGTTGGTGTGCTCCCCAACTGACCCCTATCCTTTCCTTTGCTTTTCCTATCAGACCCCTTCTGCTCTCAGGTATCCCTGGGTATTGTAGTAGGTTTCCCAGTGATGGTCGTGGCTCAGAGTTTGCCCCAGAATACATCTCAAAGGGTACCACAGCCTAAAGTCAGTCCAGAAGATAAAAAAAAAAACACACTTGCTACTTCCATTTTGTGAACTTCTCCCCCTTTCACACTGGGGCGTTTTTCAGGCGTATTTCAGGCGCTTTAGCGTTAAAAAAAATGCCCGTAAAGCACCTGAAAGAAGCCTCATCTGCAATCCCAATGTAAAAACCCGAGCCCTTTCACACTGCTAGCGCCCGAAAAATGCTGGTAAAGCGCTGCTTAAGACCTCTTTCACACTGGGGCGTTTTTCAGGCGTTTTTCGGGCTCTGGCAGTGTTAAGGGGCTCGGGCCATCTGTGCACCCAACCCCGGGGCAAAAACACGAAAGCGCTGCAAAGAAGCTGCTTGCAGGACTTTTTTTTGATGCCCTGCCAGCGCAGCGCCCCAGTGTGAAAGCACTCGGGCTTTCACATTGAGATTGCAGTTGAGGCTTCTCTCAGGCGCTTTTTTTAACGCTAAAAGGCCCCAGTGTGAAAGGGGTCTCAGTGTGAAAGCACTCGGGCTTTCACATTGGGATTGCTGATGAGGCTTCTTTCAGGCGCTTTTTTTAACGCTAAAGCGCCTCAAAAACGCCTGAAAAACGCCCCAGTGTGAAAGGGGTCTTATGGTGAAGTTTGACTTTAACTAGTGAAACAACATATTTTAACACTAAACCTTCATGAACAAGGTCAATTTACAGTCCTGTACCTTTTTTATTTGATTCTAATTGTAAGATATTGAACTAATTACAGCTTTACCCTATTGAATTCACAGGCAATTATCTTAAGACAAGAAATAACAAATCTCTGGCTCATACCTTGTTTTTCTCTTTCTCATAGTTGCTGTCTATTCATCATCTTCCCTTCTCATGTTACATTTCTCTTAAAGCTTTTCTCACATCTTCAGTCTGGATATATTTGGCACAATGATGTAGGTTTTTCTCTTTCAATCGTTTTTTTATTGAGTTTTTTAGAAGAATTAAAGAGACATTGGTACATTCTGTTGTACATTGAAACAGTAAATCCATAATATAATAACATATAACATAACAGTTAGTAAAGCAATAGTCATATATGCCTTTGGGTATGGAGTATATCACCAACTATATATTCAGAGGAGGGTAGAAGTCCCCTATCCTCAAACACCCCAAATGGGTACTAGCTGTGTCAGGGAAAAGGGGGCAGACCACCTAGCCCGCAAGTTACATTCAAGGAACCAGTAGTGTAATGAAAACTATGAGAAATTTAACAACTCTAGCAAGACAATGCTTAGGCATGATAACCTTTAGTACTAGCATGTACTAAAGGTTGACTCAAGGAGTAGGTGTAACCATTAATGAGGGATATATGTTCGGTCCTCTGAGTGCGGCGAGTGTAGAAACAAGTGTGTGGTACCCTATATCTTCCAGGAAAGGGAGAATCAGTGTAGTCAGAACCCCATTTGTTAACAATATAAAAGCATCTACAACAGTGGGGTGTGTTATAGAAGTCATAACATTCGGGCATTTATGGGAGCCCTTTCCATGGATCTGTACCAATTAGTTTGTATGCATACCCATAGTAAAAAAGTATGACATATAAAGCCATTGTGTCATAGTGTGAAAATCCCTCATCAGGATAGGATGACTATGCCTTTAAGAGTGATAAAGAGTAGTAGGAAAAGAAAGGAAAGTGGGAAAAAAGGAACAGAAAAGAAGGCCTAGTGACCGAATGACCTGGGGCATGGGCCAGGTTATGAGGTGAGCTTCAGTTTCATATATTGGGCCCATGGTTCCCATATAACCTCAAATTTCTTAGCAGTGTCTAACAACATGCTTACTATTTTTTCCTGGGCCATAATCCAGGAGATCTTCCTTTTGACTGCAATGGATGAGACGTGAGGTTGTTTCCAGGCTTGAGCAATTGTATTTTAGTTCCAAGGAGAATAAACATAATAAGGCGTCAAACCAATTTGGGAGCCCCAGGGATTGGGAAATTGAATAGCGCTATTTGGGGAGACTGCTGTATGGGAAAGCCCGTAATTTTCCGAGCATGTTCAGATAGACCTGAAGGGCCTAGTATGGAATTTGGGGGGTCCCCCACGCAATTTTTTTTTTTATTTTGGTTTGGGGTTCTGCAGAACATCTGAACAACCAAAGTTCGGCCCAAACTTATGCTCGGGCCCAACCATTCGCCCATCCCTATACATGACAGTATTATAGCTGCGAATTGCACCCAAGAACTAGACAACACTAGCTAAGGTGCAAACTGGAACTGACTTTATTGTAAATTCACACAAAATTTATACCACACAGAATCAGGTAAGAGTTTGATCACATTATCCTAAACAATGCAAACTGTAAACAGTAACAGTTAGTTATTCTTTCAAATTTTCAGATTTTCTTTCTTATTTTCGGATTTTCAAATTTACGAATTTATGAATTTTCAAATTTACAGATTGCGATCACAACGAATGACCTGAAAAAAAAAACTAATGAAACGAAAAACATTTTTCAGAAGTGCACATGCCTAGCTAACGGTAAGCTAATCAACAGCAAACAACTAACAAATCATAGTGATTTAATTAAGAGTAAGCTAAATAACATAAACATAAGAAATACACAATAGTTTGGTAACCAGGTGAAGTGGACACAATACTAGCAGACAGACAGAAACAATAGGTCACTCAATTAACAATGGGTATTCACACATAGGAGGCATTCAATTAGGTAATTATACAATGAGAGAGACACCTTAATAAAAAGATTATACATAGCAGCAGGAGACCTCAGCATCAGGTTGTTTTAAGCTGTTTACAATCTTCTGCTTAGAGTCTCTGAGTCTATGGCGGGGGTTGAAGCAGTCATTGCTGATTTGGGCACAGAGGCCCCAAATCTGTATCCAGGTCCTAGGTTCCCAGAGTCTGTGTGTTTTCCAGGAGGCATGAAAAAAAGAACAAAATATTACAGCGCACACATGCAAAACTTAATGCATCTTTTAGGGTGTGCCCCCCAAATATCTTGTTTGTTTTTCCAGGAGGCATTGACTTGAATCTGAAGCAAAACCACACCAAAGGTCCCCCAGGCACACATCTTCCAAATAATAGAGACCCCTCTAAAGCCAGGGCCCATAGTCAGTAGGCAAGAGGCTACCCTGCACTCCCCTCCAAAAGCCCCTGTCCCGGTTGGGTCTGTCACACAGCTTATCTCTTGTGTCTGTTTCCAGATGCCAACCTCAGAAACATTAAAATTGAACATTGTATAGTGCCATATGACAGCTATCTAATCAGTACACCCAACTTTAAAGAAAAGGTAAGAACCACTGCCCTAATCAAAATTGGACTTTGATTGATAGAAACAACCAGCCTGTACTAGCAAAGTGTATACCTTTCAGAGGAATATGAAGGGTTAACACAACATTCTGATCTTATCATCGAAAGTCAAAGCAAATAGGGAAAAAGAAAAATGTTATTATTTGCTGTTGTGAGTTGGAGAGAAAACTCCAGGTATGCAGTGGACGACATGCAGCTCAGTGCTTTTAGTAAATACAGTGATTATATGACATGAAGGTTTTTGGCAAGATATAAATTCGATATTGGAGTGCAAAGTTTAAATGAACAGCTTGTGACAGCCCTGAAACCCACAGATTGAGAGTATGCAATCACTGATACTGATGAAATGATTTATGAGAGAATAGTATTTGGAACAAAACCCTATAATACAAAAGAGGTTAGACAGTAAAAGTATTGATCTCAACAGAAGCAAACTGTCCCAGGTGACAGGAGTATGCTGCAATATTTTGATATGTTACAAGTGCAGAAATGCAAAGATGTCACTCCAAAAATGTGCAGGATATTAGCATAGCATCTGATGCTGATTCAAGTGATTTATCAATCAAAACAGTTGCAACTGTTAGTAATAAGTCTTCCTTTGTAAATGCAACCAAGACAGACCAGCCTTTTCACAGTAACTGCAGAAAAGAACAGGTCAAATTTGGTTTAAACTGGACTCATCCAAAGGGACATGAAGAAGGCAACAGTACTTAACTTCAAGCAAGCAAGTGATGATATCCAAGTTGTAATAAAGACTATATAATCACACACTAAAAAAAAAAATCCCTGTGCTTAGTGTACAGTGTATATGACAGCAGCACTCTAAATACAAGATGTGAAATTTACAAACATAATTAGCTGGTGGCCCCTTTCAATCAAAATAGTTTGTGTCATACCATAACACAGAATGTAAAAAAAATATACAAACGATAACACAGAATGTGCAAAATATTAAAGTGAGGGGGCCGTGGTCTGAACATGGTCATGTGAAGAAGCATCTTGTGTGAGCTCCTGGCATCCCCCTGCCTAGCCCAGCACACTCAATCTTTCTCACACCAGCATGCTCTCAGAAAAACAGCACAAGACCAGATCGTCAGTCTGGGTGACCCATTCAAACACTCCTAAGGGAGAAATCCAGCATTTCTTCCCGAGCTCGCAGAAAGCCACCCCGGACACCAAGATGGTGGCTCCACACTGCTCTTCTCAGAAGATCCAGGACATGCAGACTGAGCCTGCTTTTCCTAGTCCCTCCACAGTCTCTGACATCCTACCAGGGATGCCGGGAGACTTCCCTCCAGATCTGTCTGACTCCCAACACCATTCTGGGGCGAAGTGACTGGACATGAACATTCGTACATTACTATTGTCCCCCCTACTAAAATGGAGATTGAAACCCTCATTCTCCACCTAGAGGAGGCACAACACTGGGGCATCCAGGCAGTTAGAACAGATGTGCACGCGCTCTGGGATAGGGTGAATGCGGGAGAGGCCTCGCTGTCAGCCCTGGAGCTCCGAGTAGCAGCCCTTGAACATTCCCAGATGGACACAGTAGCCCTGCAACTAGACTTAGAGGACCTGGAAAACTGGAGCCGACGAAACAACCTGCGACTCCGGAAGCTACGGGCACAGAGGAACTGGCGAAGACAATCACTAGACATGTGCATGACGAAAAAATTTGTTTTGTTTTGATACATTAATCTAGTTATTTCCTTGATAGTTGATTTGTTCAATTTGTATTCGAAATTTGTATTTGGAATTTGTATTCGGAATTTTAGAATTTTCTTCAAATTTACAGATTTTTTTCAATTCGAAATGTTCAAATCGATACATTTTCTAATCGGTTGAGATGAAAACTTTGTATTGTTTTTGCAGCAAAGTGAACAAACGAAAAAAAAATCTTCATCAAATGATTAAAATGACTCTTTAAATCACCTTTGGCTTAACAAACACAGCATTATTTCGAAATGGTACTCTAATAACACACAGTCTTTGATTTCAGCAAAATGTGTACACTTATGCTGCGTACAGACAATCGGACATTCCGACAACAAAATCCTGGATTTATTTCTGACGGATGTTGGCTCAAACACACGGTCGCACAAATGTTCTCGGAAATTCCGATTGCCAAGAACGCACTGATGTACAACACGTACGACGGGACTAGAAAAAGGAAGTTCAATACCAAGTGCGCCACCCTTTAGGCTTCTTTTGCTAATCTCGTATCAGTAGAAGTTTGATGACAGACGATTTCCGCTTTTCAGCCTCATGCTTTTCAGTCCGTTACTGCTCTTCAGTTTGTACTTGTGGGTTTGTATCTGTTTTTCAGTGCGTGTAGTCAGTTTGTATCTGGTTTTCAGTGCGTTCTGTTAAATCATTCTGACCAGCCGACCGTTTTGAAGCCATGTTTCGGGTACGTACTCATTGTAGAGTTTGTGCTATGCGGGGGCTTGGTGTTGGGGTTCTTACTTTGACCCAAGCCCAGTCCACGAACAGAGGGAGGAGGAGTTCATGGACCAAGAATTGGTTGCTCCAGCATGACCAATTCTCGCACATGTCTTTGTTGCGGGAGATCCAGGAGAATAATCCTGATGATTTCAGGAATTATCTCCAGATGACGTTCCCCGTTTTTCACCATCTGTTGGCTTTGCTGTCCCCTTATATTACGAAGCAGGACACCTGCATGCGGCAAGCCATCACTCCTGAACAGAGACTAGTGGCAACATTGTGGTACTTGGCGACTGGGAGAAGTCTGCAGGACATCAAGTTCTTGACAAGCATCTCCCCCCAGACTCTGGGAATCATTATTCCAGAGACCTGTTCTGCCATCATTCAGGTCCTGCAGTAGGACTATATTAAGGTAAGTTTTATCCTTTAACATCACATTCTATGTATTCAATGTTTGCTAATGTATTGTATTTATTTCATCATTCCCTAATTACCATGATAGTAATATGCTGTGAATGTCCTCTTTATCCTCATGCATGTTGGAAATTTTTAAAGTTCCTTTTTTGTCCTTCATGCATATGTGCCTTCACTAACCTCCCCAGCATGCTATCCTGGGCCCACACACACCTAGCCTAGTCACTTAACAATGTATTTTGTCAGCTCCATTGTAATGCTTACCCTAAACACCCCCTAAATGTGTTTAAATATTATTGTTGTCCTTAACCACTTAAGCCCCGGACCATTTAGCTGGCCAAAGACCAGAGCACTTTTTGCGATTCAGCACTGCGTCGCTTTAACTGATAATTGCGTGGCGTGGCTCCCAAACACAAATTGACGTCCTTTTTTCCCCACAAATAGAGCTTTCTTTTGGTGGTATTTGATCACCTCTGTGGTTTTTATTTTTTTGCACTATAAACAAAAAAAGAGCGACAATTTTGAAAAAAAACGCATTATTTTTAATTTTTTCTATAATAAATATCCCCAAAAAATATATAAAATGTTTTTTTTCCTCAGTTTAGGCCGATACATATTCTTCAACATATTTTTGGTGAAAAAAATCGCAATAAGCGTTTATTGATTGGTTTTCGCAAAAATTATAGCGTCTACAAAATAGGGGATAGTTTTATGGCATTTTTATTAATAATTTTTTTTTTTACTAGTAATGGCGGCAATCAATTATTTTTATCGTGACTGTGACATTATGGCAGTCACATCGGACAATTTTGATACATTTTTTGGACCATTGGCATTAATACAGCAATCAATGCTATAAAATTCCATTGATTACTGTAAAAATGTCACTGGCAGTGAAGGGGTTAACCACTAGGGGGCTGGGAAGGGGTTAAGTGTATCCTAGGGAGTGATTCTAACTGTCTGGGGGATGGACTAGCAGTGACATGACACTGATCGCTGCTCCCGATGAGAGGGAGCAGACGATCAGTGTCCTGTCACTAGGCAGAACGGGGAGATGCTGTGTTTACAATGGCATCTCCCCATTCTTCAGCTCCATGACACAATTGTGGGCACCTGGCGGACATCGGGGCCATGGGTCCCGCAGGCGCGGTCATGGAGCTTGCGTCAGGCGCACGCACGGTGGGAAATTCAAAGTAACATACAGGTACGTTACTTTGCCCAGCCGTGCCATTCTGCCGACGTATACCTACAGGAGGCGGTCGGCAAGTGGTTAAATTCAGGCATAGTGCCAGAGGCTTTTTTTTGGGGTCCCAAACTCATTTGGAACTCGCCCTCCCCCCCAACCGCTAAGTCAACCAATACCAATCCTCTATCTGCTGACTTTGTCAAACCCACACACACTAAACCTACCTCTTTTGTGGTCAGATTTATGGATGAATTCACCAAAGCATGTAGTGAAAGGGCCTGCCTGAACACTTTCAAATGGTTTCAAGTTTTGTTCTCCTATTATCTTGATAGGTAATTGCAGAATGTAAAAATGTGCTTCAATTTGTACAGTGTGCATTCTTATTTTTGTATTATGACACTTCTTACCTGTCCATTGGGCTGCCAATAGTGTAAGTAAGGAGGGGCTGGCCAAAGTCACACATTATGTATGCATTCAGCTCTCAATGAAGTGGAGAAGGTTACCTGTCCAAAACATAGCCCCCCATAAAATTTTAACAATGGGCCATCAGAGGGGGGGGGAGGAATCTGATAAGTGGACCTTATATTTTTGAATTTAAATACTCCTTAAAATCAATGTTATACTGATGTTGGCCAAGAATGTTTGTGTCTAATCTGCTTGCAATGTTATGTGCAAAAGTACTATTTTTTTTCTTGTTTCACTCCACAGTTTCCTTCAATGCCACAGGAATGGCAGGCTGTGGCTTCCCAATTTGCCCAGCGGTGGGACTTTCCCAACTGCGGAGGGGCAATTGATGGGAAACACGTTCACATTGTCCCACCCCCCAACTCGGGGTCAGACTATTAGAATTACAAGCGGTTTAATAGTATAGTGATCTTGGCGGTGGTGTCGGTGACATACGAGTTTTTGTATGTGGACGTGGGGAAGAATGGCCGGATGTCGGATGGTGGAGTCATTGCCCAGACCATGTTCTACGGACGGCTCCAGAGTGGTGACTTTGGATTGCCACCTCTGGAAGACAACATGGCTGGTCTACCATTCATCTTTGTCCCTGATGAAGCGTTTGGGCTTGGTGAACACCTGATGCGGCCATTCCCCATGAGGACCATCACACCGGACCAGAGGGTTTTTAACTACTGGCTGGCCAAAGCCAGAAGAGTGGTGGAGAATGCTTTCGGGATGATGGCCAGCCGGTGCTGCCTATTCCTGACTACAATCAACATGGCGGAATATAAACTAAACCATATAATACTTGCATGCTGCATTCCACACAGCTTTCTAAGGAGAAATGCTATTAACTATGTGGCCTTAGTTAGGCCTGAGGCCAGATTTTAAGAACAAACAACCCTGACGGCCCTTGAAGCTGGCCATCCTGGCTTGCCCCCCCAAAGCACCCGCGAGGTCCGTCAAAAATGTATGGAATACTTTGCAGGTAGGGGGGCCATTGATATGCCAGCAAATGTTTGAGAAACATTTTTAAAATAAGTTATTTTTTTAAACTGAAATTATATTTCATTTGATTTACTGCTTGTGTTTCTTTTAGCTGTCTCCTAGGTTCTCCAATGGGCTTTTTTTTTCTTCAATAGTGCAAACGTAATTTATTTGATACATGAGATGACAATCTCATCTTCAGCTAACTATTATGTTGTGGGTCTGCTACACACACACACCTTGTTTTTGTTGTTAATGTATGTAATGCATTAATGATAAAAAAAACATATACTTTTCAGCACCATGAATCATTAATTTTTTTGAGTCCCGAAAATGGCCTGATTGGGGCCACTGTGGGGGTTATTTACTAAAGGCAAATCCACTTTGCACTACAAGTGCACTGAAACTGCACTGAAAGTGCACTTGTAGTGCAAAGTGGATTTGCCTTTAGTAAATAACTCCCATTGTTACTGTAAACGCCAACTTACTCCAAAAACTAGTATTGAGCATTGAAAGAAGAAGTCACACATTGTTGAGTAGAAAACATTTTACTCAAAGCACATTCACATGTGCGTTAGAAAAGGGTTTTTGAACAAACCAACATATTTGTTGTATAACATTTTTAAGTTTGACAGTACAAATAGCCTTTTTTGGGTTAACCACTTGAGCCCCGGACCATTATGCTGCCTAAGGACCAGAGGTCTTTTTCCAATTTGGCACTGCGTCGCTTTAACTGCTAATTGCGCGGTCATGCAATGCTGTACCCAAACGAAATTTGCATCCTTTTCTTCCCACAAATAGAGCTTTCTTTTGATGGATCACCTCTGCAGTTTTTATTTTTTGCGCTATAAAAGGAAAAAGACCGAAAATTTTGATAAAAAATGATATTTTCTACTTTTTGTTATAAAAAAAATCCAATAAACTAAATTTTAGTCATACATTTAGGCCAAAATGTATTCGGCCACATGTCTTTGGTAAAAAAAATGTCAATAAGCGTATATTTATTGGTTTGCGCAAAAGTTATAGCGTCTACAAACTAGGGTACATTTTCTGTAATTTACACAGCTTTTAGTTTATGACTGCCTATGTCATTTCTTGAGGTGCTAAAATGGCAGGGCAGTACAACCCCCCCCCCAAATGACCCCATTTTGGAAAGTAGACACCCCAAGGAAATTGCTGAGAGGCATGTTGAACCCATTGAATATTTATTTTTTTTGTCCCAAGTGATTGAATAATGACAAAAAAAAATAAATATTTACAAAAAGTTGTCACTAAATGATATATTGCTCACACAGGCCATGGGCCTATGTGGAATTGCACCCCAAAATACATTCAGCTGCTTCTCCTGAGTATGGGGATACCACATGTGTGGGACTTTTTGGGAGCCTAGCCACGTACGGGGCCCCGAAAACCAAGCACCGCCTTCAGGATTTCTAAGGGTGTAAATTTTTGATTTCACTCTTCACTGCCTATCACAGTTTCGGAGGCCATGGAATGCCCAGGTGGCACAAAACCCCCCAAATGACCCCATTTTGGAAAGTAGACACCCCAAGCTATTTGCTGAGAGGCATATTGAGTCCATGGAATATTTTATATTTTGACACAAGTTGCGGGAAAGTGACACTTTTTTTTTTTTTGCACAAAGTTGTCACTAAATGATATATTGCTCACACAGGCCATGGGCATATGTGGAATTGCACCCCAAAATACATTTAGCTGCTTCTCCTGAGTATGGGGATACCACATGTGTGGGACTTTTTGGGAGCCTAGCCGCGTACGGGGCCCCGAAATCCAATCACCGCCTTCAGGATTTCTAAGGGTGAAAATTTTTGATTTCACTCTTCACTGCCTATCACAGTTTCGGAGGCCATGGAATGCCCAGGTGGCACAAACCCCCCCCAAATGACCCCATTTTGGAAAGTAGATACCCCAAGCTATTTGCTGAGAGGCATGGTGAGTATTTTGCAGCTCTCATTTGTTTTTGAAAATGAAGAAAGACAAGAAAAAACATTTTTTTTTTCTTTTTTCAATTTTCAAAACTTTGTGACAAAAAGTGAGGTCTGCAAAATACTCACTATACCTCTCAGCAAATAGCTTTGGGTGTCTACTTTCCAAAATGGGGTCATTTGGGGGGGGGTTTGTGCCACCTGGGCTTTCCATGGCCTCCGAAACTGTGATAGGCAGTGAAGAGTGAAATCAAAAATTCACGCCCTTAGAAAGCCTGAAGGCGGTGCTTGGTTTTCGGGGTCCCGTACGCGGATAGGCTCCCAAAAAGTCTCACACATGTGGTATCCCCGTACTCAGGAGAAGCAGCAGAATGTATTTTGGGTTGTAATTTCACATATTCCCATGGCATGTTTGAGCAATAAATCATTTAGTGACAACTTTGTACAAAAAAAAATAAAATTTGTCTCTTTCCCGCAACTTGTGTCGCAATATAAAATATTCCATGGACTCGACATGCCTCTCAGCAAATAGCTTGGGGTGTCTACTTTCCAAAATGGGGTCATTTGGGGGGGGTTTGAACTGTCCTGGCATTTTATGCACAACATTTAGAAGCTTATGTCACACATCACTCACTCTTCTAACCACTTGAAAACAAAGCCCTTTCTGACACTCATTGTTTACATGAAAAAGTTATTTTTTTTTGCAAAAAAATTACTTTGAACCCCCAAACATTATATATTTTTTTAAAGCAAATGCCCTACAGATTAAAATGGTGGGTGTTTCATTTTTTTTTTTTTTCACACAGTATTTGCGCAGCGATTTTTCAAACGCATTTTTTGGGGAAAAAACACATTTTTTTAAATTTTAATGCACTAAAACACACTATATTGCCCAAATGTTTGATGAAATAAAAAAGATGATCTTAGGCCGAGTACATGGATACCAAACATGACATGCTTTAAAATTGCGCACAAACGTGCAGTGGCAACAAAATAAATACATTTTTAAAAGCCTTTAAAAGCCTTTACAGGTTACCACTTTAGATTTACAGAGGAGGTCTACTGCAAAAATTACTGCCCTCGATCTGACCTTCACGGCGATACCTCACATGCATGGTGCAATTGCTGTTTACGTTTGACGACAGACCGCCGCTTGCGTTCGCCTTAATGCGAGAGCAGGGGGCGACAGGGGTGCTTTTTTTTTTTTTCTTTATTATTTTTTTTGCTTTTTTATCTTATTTTTAAACTGTTCCTTTCATTTTTTTTTTAATCATTTTTATTGTTATCTCGGGGAATGTAAATATCCCCTATGATAGCAATAGGTAGTGACAGGTACTCTTTTTTGAAAAAATTGGGGTCTATTAGACCCTAGATCTCTCCTCTGCCCTCAAAGCATCTGACAACACCAAGATCGGTGTGATAAAATGCTTCCCCAATTTCCCAATGGTGCTATTTACATCCGGCGAAATCTAAGTCATAAAATGCTCGTAGCTTCCGGTTTCTTAGGCCATAGAGATGTTTGGAGCAACTCTGGTCTCTGATCAGCTCTATGGTCAGCTGGCTGAATCACCGGCTGCATTCTCAGGTTCCCTGTTGAGACAGGAGAGCCAGAGAAAAACACGGAAGACGGTGGGGGGGGCATTCCCTCCCACGGCTTGTAAAAGCAGTCTAGAGGCTATTTAGCCGCTAGGATTGCTTTTACATGAAAGCCGACCGCTGGCTGAAAAGAATGATACCAAGATGATACCTAAACCTGCAGGCATCATTCTGGTATAACCATTCAAAGTCGTGAATGGCGTACCTGAAGACAAAAAAATGGTTAACAATAAAGCACAGTAAACGGTAAAGTATAAAAAATTGCATACCTGAAAAGCAAACACGATAAAACATAATAACAATAAAACATTGCAGAATAGAATACAGTAAAAAAGAGCAGAACAATAGAGAGAGAGAATAGAGAGAGAGAGAGAACAATGAAACGACAACTATTTTTTTTTATTTTATATATTTTTTTTTTTTTTTACACTTTTTTTGTAACTAACTTTTATAACGGTAACCGGTTCCAGGTTTGGGTCTCTCAAAATGCGATGGCATCTTGGGAGACCCTGTGAAAGTGTGCCTAGTCTTTGCAATGCTGTGCCCTACGCTAATACTCAACTAGTGAATGGTAGCGTTCAAAACATTCACCAATGCAAAGACCAGCATTGTCAGGACAGGAGGGACAATAATAGCGGGTGTCACGCCTATATCCGTGCTTGCTGCAGACACAACATCTTTTTTGGGGGGGTTCGTTGGGTAGGGGTACTCGGGAGGACATCAAGAAAATGCCTCTCATGCAGCCGACTGCATTTGGTTGGGGATGTGAATGGGGGAAGTACGGGCGCTGCAGAAGCGGTGGGTTCCCAATTAGGATTGGCAAATGCAGCAGGAAGGGCATTATGGGCACGACGGGCCTGTGTTTGTCTTCTTGGTGGTAGCGCGACACTACTTGTGCTTGCCACCTCACCAGCTTGAACTGCACTTATGGGACTCGCCACGTCACCAAGTGTTACTGCAGTGCTGGTTTGACTACGACCGGGGTGTACTAGGCCGCTGGCGCTTGCCAGTTCAATAAAAAGCTACCAAAAAAACTGTTAGCGATCGCAGGGATCAGGCCTGACTCTGCAAACGCTGCAGTTATGCGTTAAGTGTTTTGTAAGTGACAGTGATCGATCGATACTGCACTTGGGTGGGCTGGGCCGGGCGGAGGGGCAAAATGCAGGTGCTAGCAGGTATCTGGGCTGATCCCGCTAACACTGCGTTTTTGGGAACCCTGAACTGCTGGGGACGCCAGTATAGATCTGATCGGATCAGATATTGATCCGTTCAGATACTATACCACTAAGGGAGGCGTATGCTGCGTGCGTGGGTGTTAGCGGTACTGGCGCTAATCTGACGCTGCTTGGGGCTGGTGCTTGCCAAAATGCTACCAAAAAAACTGTTAGCGATCGCAGGGAGCAGGCCTGACGAATGCTGCAGTTATGCATTTAGTGTTTTGTAACTGACAGTGATCGATCGATACTGCACTTGGGTGGGCTGGGCGGAGGGGCAAAACGCAGGTGCTAGCAGGTATCTGGGCTGATCCCGCTAACACTGCGTTTTTGGGAACCCTAAACTGCTGGGGACGCTAGTATAGATCTGATCGGATCAGATATTGATCCGATCAGATACTATACCACTAAGGGAGGCGTATGCTGCGTGCGTGGGTGTTAGCGGTACTGGCGCTAATCTGACGCTGCCTGGGGCGACGCATATCACCGCCGGGCGATCAGGGGGCTAAACCTTTATTTGGTAATAAACGGCGGGTGCCCTGACACTATAAAAAATAAACAAACTAACCAGCGTCAACCGTAACAGTTATACGGTGATCAGTGGTGAAAGGGTTAACTAGGGGGCCATCAAGGGGTTAAAACATTTATTTGGTAGTATATGGGGGTCCCTGTTGCTATAAAACGCTGACGGCGAACCTAAATATTTACGTCCCTAACTAGCGTCACCAGCGACACTAATACAGCGATCAGAAAAATGATCGCTTAGCGACACTGGTGACAGGGGGTGATCAAGGGGTTAAAACTTTATTAGGGGGGGTTAGGGGGGTATCCTAGACCTACAGGGGGCTAATACTAACTGTCCCAACACTGTAACTGTCACAAACTGACACCAATGCAGTAATCAGAAAAAAAAAAAACTGCTGGTGTCAGTTTGTGACGGGGGGGGGTGATTGGGGGGGATCGGGGGGCGATCGGGGGGGGATCGGGGTGTTTTGTGTGCCTGGCATGTTCTACTGTGTGTGTATAGTGTTGTGCACTCACATACCTGTCTTCTCTCCTCGGGCCGGAACGGAAATTACCGAGCCGAGGAGAGATGACATCATTTCCTTTGCTGCTGTTTAGCATACAGCAGCAAAGGAATGATTCGATTGGCCGGCGGTGATCGCGAGGGGGGGGCCACGAACGGATGGCCTCCCCCTCACCTCCGATTGCCATGGGACAAAAGACGACCGCCTCGGGCACCGGGGGGGGGTCCGATCGGACCCCCCACCCGCGGAAGGCAAATCACGTACATGTACGTGATTTTGCCTGTCCGTGCCGCCTTGCCGACGTACATCGGCGTGAGGCGGTCGTCAAGTGGTTAAACAGGTATGTTTAAAACCATAAAACATACACAACTCAGGAACTTACAAAGTTCAACTTTAACAAAGCGAAGGCAATATCAGACATTAGTATGTCCAAACTGTGTTGATATTGGCTTCATCAGATGGGGTGATGTCACCACTGTAAAAGCCACATTTTGAAGATGCACACAAATTGGGAGTCAAAATGTAGATTTCCCTCCTAATCCCATGCCTAATGTCAACATGTGCTAGCTTCCATCATGGGGGATCGATGGGCGTGTTTCTGGGGTGCAACCCCTTCCTTTCATCTACTTTAGTTGCGAGGAAGGGGTTGCAACCACAAAACGAGCACATTGATATCCCGTGATGGCAGATAGCACATGCTGACGCACTGTGTGCATCTTCAAACTTTGGCTTTCAAAATACTTTAAAACTTGATTTAAAAGAAAAATTTACACAACAAAACGGTACAATTTTTGTGTGTTTTATATTGCCTAAAACTTCAATGATGTTTTTCATTTTTTGTTGAACATCATTGATGTTTTCCTTTATCTTCTCTAAATCACGATTACACACCATGATCTCCCCGATGAGGACGTGTGCACTTGCTCTGGTGAAATGAGATTCTTCTTCCACAGCACCCACATCACCTAAAAAAAAAAACACACCATGTATTATAAATATGCAGGCATACATCTGTTACCTGAAGCTGTGATCTCAGACACTCACCTTTTGTGGTCACTATTTTGCCCACTTCGTAAACCTCTCCTTCCTCCACATCCTGAGGTTGTGGTGTGGTGACTTCTCCTTCTTTATGAGGTTGGGGGTCCTTGGTGGCCTCTGATGTCCTGAGTCTTTTCTCCCCTATGTGAATTAAAAAATAGGTATACTTAGCACACAGATATTTGAGGACAGAATTAGGAATATGAAACATTGCTTGAAGTGACGTACAATTGTCTGTTTTGGCAGAGTTCCAAGCTGAAGACATTATTTTTTTCCCTTTCTAAAGCTAGAATACTTACCTGTTTTGTGCAAGTTTCAAACATGGAGACACCTCTAGTATCCACTGGAGCATCTGTGTGGGACACCCTAAAAAGGGTGTTCTGGTGTCCCACACTAGTGCTCCTGCGTCCAGATGTGTAAACAGCTGCTGAGTGTCCTCTCCTTACACTGAATCAAGTTTGCATTTCATTCTAGTTAAAAACCCATCTAGACAACAAACTTCTTTTAAGACAAATAGGCATGAACAAATGTAGTTAATCTGCATCTGCCAAAAACACTGCATTAGTGAGCAAACAAATGATGTTTACTATGAACGATTACTGTGCCCACGAACCTGAAACTTGCCATTTTAAATGCCATTTTAAACTTTACAACAGTAAAGAAAAGCTCATGGAGCAACACGAACGTAATAATAATAATAGGAACACATGACAAAATACTTACTTTTTTGCAGCACTCTCTTGATTCTTCAGTACTGATCCTGCTCCCTCAATTTGAGGTCTGACCATCATTTCCTCAGTTGATCCTTGATCACCGTACCCCAAAATTCTTCTGCAGACTTTTCAGTTTTCAACTTTAGCCATGATCTTGGCCTTTCTTGGGTTTGGGTAAGGTCCATGCTTCCCATCATAGTCGGCCCTCTTCAAGATGTCCACCATCTCCACTATCTCTATAAAGGACATATTTGAGGCCTTAAATCTCCCCCGGGATCGGAACGTTTGTGGCTCTGGGTTTTCGTCAACCTCCTCATTGCTGCTCTCCTCTGCATGCACCTGCTCTTTCTTCGTCATGTGCTCTCCCACTGCGCCGAAAGAGAAGGGGCGAGGAATATACTAGAAAGAAGGTAAGGGGCAGGTGGAGTTTCACGCATGCGCAGTGCATATAAAGCGTAACACGCGTGCGTTGTACGTACGATCTGTGAGCGGAGGACGGAGTAGCAGAAGCGCCGATCGTGCTAACGAGGCTACCATTTTAACTTAGGGCATCAGTGACCTATACTGCTTATAGATTGAGGCCTATATTGGGACAAGATTAGGAGAGTTTAGCCTGACATTAGGGTTTGTCTTGTGTTGTGTCTTGCAGATAAAATGGATCGATTCAACGACTTCCTCCCCCAATTCATTGATATGTACAGAGAGCTGCCCTGTCTGTGGCAGACAAAACACCCTTTTTATACTAATAGAATAAAGAGGCAGGCAACGCTGGATCAACTGTTGGAATTTGTGAAGCCGCAGATCCCCACGGCAAACATCAACTATTTGAAGTGAAAAATTTTCTGGCCTGAGGAGCACATATAACAGGGAGCGCAAGAAGGTCCAGGATTCCCAGAGATCAGGAGCAGCAGCAGATGACATTTATGTCCCCAGGCTGTGGTGCTACAACAGACTGCGATTTCTGTCAGACCAGACTGAAATCAGGTCATCACTCTCAACCCTTCCTTCCACTCTTCCTTCCATGTTTTCTTACACCCCAGCTGAGGCTTCTGATGTCCAACCTGGGCCTTCCACCCAGGAAGAAGTGGAGCAGCCCAGTTGAGTCAGGTATAGCATTGTTCAACATATTTCTCAAAATTGTGTGTGATTGATGAACAATAAACTAAAACTATTTCAAATTTTCATATACAGGAAAGCCTCAGCCAGGAGGAGGCTGTGGAAAGTGGCAGCCAGGAGGTGGCCGGGCCCAGTAGCCTGACCAAATTGCAGGTTCCTCCCTGCAAAAAGGACCAGGAAGGGGAGGAACGGTGATAGAGATAGGGAAATGGTGCTGGTTTGGCCCCAGAGAGTAGAGTTTACCCACATCCCGATTGATGTGTATGTAGACGACCATAGTCTTCATATAGACAGGTAAGAATACAAAATCAACAATTGGGTATACAGGATGCACAAAATCTGGTCAAAAATTAGACATGCAATACATAAGGTACAATCACAATTCCTTTGTATGTGGTTATACAACCAAAAAAGGACCCAACGTTTCGAGTTTATAATAGATAATACACTTCTTCAGGGGTATAAAGGATTGTGACCATGATGGAAAACACGTCTATAAATTGAAAAAACAATCATAAACAATAAAATATAATGGCAAGATAAAACATCATTCATATTTATGTTAAAGAGATTGTATTTACACTGACCAAAAAGTATTGCTTGAGAGCGTAAGATATTTCTGCATCCACTTAAAAAGCAAGAGAAGGGGAGATAATGTGCTACTGTCCTGCACGATGCCAGCTCAGAGTTGCCAGGGCAGGGGATGACCAACGGAAACCCACGGGGAGGTTCCCCCACAAGGGGCAGCTAAATCCCAGTCAATATGGTCCCAGTCCAGGAGGCGAGAAGTAGTCGCTACAAAGGAAAAAGGAAACACATTAGTGTGCCAGGCTATGCGTAGAACCAAAGGGATACATAGAGAAGGCCCCTGAAAAAGATGCAAGACCCCCATTAACCACTTGGCGACCGTCGCACGATGATGTACGTCGGCAGAGCGGCACGGGCAGGCAAAAGGACATACATGTACGTCCTTGCCTTCCCGCGGGTGGGGGGTCCGATCTGACCCCCCCCGGTGCCTGCGGTGGTCGGATTGAGGTCAGGGGCGATCAAAGGTGAGGGGGAGGCCACTCATTCGTGGCTCCCCCCTCGCGATCACTCCTGGCCAATGACAGACTTCCTCTCCCTCTGTAATGTAAACACAGGGAGAGGAAGTGATGTCATCTCTCCTCGAGCCGGTCTTTTCGTTCCGGTGCCGAGGAGAGAAGACATCAATGTAAGTTACGCAAACACTACACTAACAGTAGAACACGCCAGGCACACTTTTCACCCCCCGATCACCCCCCGATCGCCCCCCTGTACCACCTGTCACAACGACACCAACAGCAGTTTTTTTTTTTTGCATTGGTGTCAGTTTGTGACAGTTATAAGTGTTAGGGCAGTTAGGTTAGCCCCCTTTAGGTCTGGGGTACCCCCCTTTAGGTCTAGGGTACCCCCCTAACCCCCCCTAATAAAGGATAATCCCTTGATCACCCCCCGTCGCCAGTGTCGCTAAGCAATCGTTTTTCTGATCGCTGTATTAGTGACACAGGTGACGCTAGTTAGGGAGGTAAGTATATAGGTTCGCTGTCAGTGTTTTATAGCGACAGGGACCCCCATATACTACCTACTAAAGGTTTTAGCCCCTTGATTGCCCCCTAGTTAACCCTTTCACCAGCGATCACCGTATAAGTGTTACGGGTGACGCTGGTTAGTTAGTTTGTTTTTTATAGTTTTAGGGCACCCGCCGTTTATTACCTAATAAAGGTTTAACCCCCTAATTGCCTGGTGGTGATATAAGTTAAGTTTTTAGGGTCAGACAAGGTCTGCGTCGCCCCAGGCAGCATCAGGTTAGCGCCAGTACCGCTAACACCCACGCACGCAGCATACACCTCCCTTAGTGCTATAGTATCTGAGCGGATCGATATCTGATCCGATCAGATCTATACTAGCGTCCCCAGTAGTTTAGGGTACCCATAAACGCAATGTTAGCGGGATCAGCTCAGATACCAGCTACCACCTGCGTTTTGCCCCTCAGCCCAGCCCTGCCCAGCCCACCCAAGTGCAGTATCGATCGATCACTGACACTTACAAAACACTAAGCACACATAACTGCAGCGTTCGCAGAGTCAGGCCTGATCCCTGCGATCGCTAACAGTTTTTTGGTAGCGTTTTGATACAGTCGCTGACAGTCAGGAGCTTTTTTGCCTGTGAGTCTCACTAGTGTACCCCTAAATTTAGAGCCCAAAATGGCAAATCGAAGGTACACTAGTGAAGAGGCCTACAGGTTTCTGAGCATGACAGATAGTGAAGAGGAAGTCACTCATCTGTCAGATTCAGGCTACAATCCTGTAGAGGACAGCGGCTCCATGACAGATAGCTCTGATGACGGAGTTGTGGTCCCTGCTAAGGTCAGGCGTACCAGACCCCGATCTTCTTCTGTCCTTGAAGTGCAAGAACCGCAGGGCTATAGTATGGAGCAGAGCAGTACTAGCGCCGCTATTCCTTCTGGTGAACTGGCAAGCACCAGCGGCCTAGTACACCCTGGTCATATATCCAGCACTGCAGTATCACGTGGTGACGTGGTGAGTCCCATAAGTGCAGTTCAAGCTGGCGAGGTGGCAAGCACAAGTAGTGTCCCGCTGCCACCAAGAAGACAAAGACAGGCCCATCGTGCCCATAGTGCCCTTCCTGCTGCATTCGCCAATCCGAATTGGGAACCCACCACTTCTGCAGCACCCGTACTTCCCCCATTCACTGGCTAACCAGGTGGAATTCAGGTGGAAACAGTTGATTTTACGCCACTGGATTTTTATTCACTGTTTTTCACCAAAGATCTCTATAGATCTATTGTGGACCAAAGCAATTTATACGCTGGTCAACACATCGCCGCTATTCCCCAGTCCTCCCTTGCCAGAGATTGGAGACCAATTACGGTCTCTGAATTTAAGATCTTTCTGGGCCTTTCCCTCAACATGGGCTTGAATAAAAAGAGTAAGTTGCGGTCATATTGGTCCAATGACCCAATTTACCATGCGCCCGTGTTCTCTGCCTCCATAGCCAGGGCACAATACGAGCAGATTTTGCGGTTCATGCACTTTAATGACAATGAACTCTGTCGTCCTGAATATGATCGGCTCTACAAAATTCGGCACCTTGTAAACCACTTCAACCAACGTTTTGCAGACTTGTTTACTCCCCATCAAGTTGTCTGCGTTGATGAGTCCCTGATTAAATTTTCTGGCCGCTTGTCATTCAAACAGTACCTTCCCAGCAAGTGTGCCAGATACGGGGTCAAGATGTATAAGCTCTGTGACAGGGCCACAGGCTATAATGTAGTTTTATGGTTTACGAGGGCAAAGATAGTCACGTAGAGCCGACAAACTGCCCTGACTACATAGGAAGTGCTGGCAAGATAGTGTGGGACTTGGTGTCACCCTTATTCGGAAAGGGGTACCATTTATATGTGGACAATTATTACACGAGCGTGCCACTTTTTAGTCACTTGTTTGATCAGCAGATTGGAGCATGTGGCACCGTGCGACCTAATCGCCGGGGCTTTCCCCAGCGGCTTGTAGATTCCCCTCTTAGGCTGGGGGAGAGAGCCTGCTTGCAGTGTAATAATTTGCTCACTATGAAGTGGAGGGATAAGAAGAATGTTTTCATTCTCAACTCCCTTCATGCAGATACGATGGTCCAAATTACTACGGCGACTGGTGTTGTGGAGAAACCCCTCTGTGTCCACGAATATAACCAAAATATGGTTGGGGTGGACCTCAACGACCAGTTGTTGGCGCCGTACCTAGTTGCCCGTAAGGCCAGACGCTGGTACAAAAAAGTGTCTGTTTATTTATTTCAATTGGCTTTGCTGAACGCTCATGTGCTATACAGAGCTTCAGGACGGACTGGATCCTTCCTTACATTCTAGGAAGAGATCGTCTGAGCCCTTCTGTTTCCAGACGGTGCTCCACCTCACCTTCCCCAACCAAATGCAGTAAGCCGGCTGCATGAGAGGCATTTTCAATATGTCCTCCCGAGTACCCCTACCCAATGAGCCCCCCAAAGAAAATGTCGTGTCTACAGAAAGCGCGGATTTAGGCGTGACACCCGGTATTATTGTCCCTCCTGTCCTGGCAATCCTGGTCTTTGCATTGGTGAATGTTTTGAGCGCTATCATACACTAGTTGAGTTTTAGCGTAGGGTACAGCATTGCACAGACTAGGACACACTTTCACAGGGTCTCCCAAGATGCCATCGCATTTTGAGAGACCCAAACCTGGAACCGTTACAGTTTTAAAAGTTACAGGTATAAAAAAAAATGTAAAAAAAAAAATAAATAAAATAAAAAAACCAAAAATAGTTGTCGTTTTATTGTTCTCTCTCTCTCTCTATTTTCTCTCTATTGTTCTGCTCTTTTTTACTGTATTCTATTCTGCAATGTTTTATTGTTGTTATGTTTTATCATGTTTGCTTTTCAGGTATGTAATTTTTTTATAGTTTACCGTGTTTTAACCATTTTTTTGTTTTCAGGTACGCCATTCAGCTGCAGCGCGGATTTATTTATCTTGACAGCAACAGCGTTTGCTCCCACAATATATAAAGCCGTGACTCCAGCGCTGTCGGAGGTGATTTCACCACCACAGTTACATACTTCAGCATATATGCCGAAGCATGGGGGCAGCAGTGGGTGGAGGAGCGATTTGCTCCTGCCTTTTGCGGGAGGATGCCCCCATGCTTCGGCATATATAAACGGTGCATGTATGCCCATCATTAGAAGTGGGTGGATGAAGGGAGGTATTCTAATGGTGGGCATACCCACCAATCAATATCTTTTTTTTCGTTCAGCCCACAGGCTGCATGAAAAAAAAGTTTACAATATATGCCCAACAAGGACAAGCAACGTACTGGTATGTTGCTGGACTTTGAGTGGTTATACCAGAATGATGCCTGCAGGTTTAGGTATCATCTTGGTATCATTCTTTTCAGCCAGCAGTCGGCTTTCATGTAAAAGCAATCCTAGCAGCTAATTAGCCTCTAGACTGCTTTTACAAGCAGTGGGAGAGAATGCCCCCCCACCGTCTTCCATGTTTTTCTCTGGCTCTCCTGTCCCAACAGGGAACCTGAAAATGCAGCCGGTGATTCAGCCAGCTGACCATAGAGCTGATCAGAGACCAGAATGGCTCCAAACATCTCTATGGCCTAAGAAACCGGAAACTACGAGCATTTCATGACTTAGATTTCGCCGGATGTAAACAGCGCCATTGGGAAATTGGGAAAGCATTTTATCACACCGATCTTGGTGTGGTCAGATGCTTTAAGGGCAGAGGAGAGATCTAGGGTCTAATAGACCCCAATTTTTTTTAAAAAGAGTACCTGTCACTACCTATTGCTATCATAGGGGATATTTACATTCCCTGAGATAACAATAAAAATGATTAAAAAACATAAAAATGAAAGGAACAGTTTAAAAATAAGATAAAAAAATCAAAAAAATAATAAAGAAAAAAAAAAAAAAAAGCACCCCTGTCCCCCCTTGCTCTCGTGCAAAGGCGAACGCAAGCGTTGGTCTGGCATCAAATGTAAACAGCAATTGCACCATGCATGTGAGGTATCACCGTGAAGATCAAGGGCAGTAATTTTAGCAGTAGACCTCCTCTGTAAATCTAAAGTGGTAACCTGTAAAGGCTTTTAAAGGCTTTTAAAAATGTATTTAGTTTGTCGCCACTGCACGTTTGTGCGCAATTTTAAAGCATGTCATGTTTGGTATCCATGTACTCGGCCTAAGATCATATTTTTTATTTTATCAAACATTTGGGCAATATAATGTGTTTTCGTGCATTAAAATTTAAAAAAGTGTGTTTTTTTCCCCAAAAAATGCGTTTGAAAAATCGCTGCGCAATTACTGTGTGAAAAAAAAAATGAAACACCCACCATTTTAATCTGTAGGGCATTTGCTTTAAAAAAATATATAATGTTTGGGGGTTCAAAGTAATTTTCTTGCAAAAAAAAAAAATTTTTTCATGTAAACAATAAGTGTCAGAAAGGGCTTTGTCTTCAAGTGGTTAGAAGAGTGGGTGATGTGTGACATAAGCTTCTAAATGTTGTGCATAAAATGCCAGGACAGTTCAAACCCCCCCAAATGACCCCATTTTGGAAAGTAGACACCCCAAGCTATTTGCTGAGAGGCATGTCGAGTCCATGGAATATTTTATATTGTGACACAAGTTGCGGGAAAAAGACAATTTTTTTTTATGCACAAAGTTGTCACTAAATGATATATTGCTCAAACATGCCATGAGAATATGTGAAATTACACCCCAAAATAAATTCTGTTGCTTCTCCTGAGTACGGGGATACCACATGTGTGAGACTTTTTGGGAGCCTAGCCGCCTACGGGACCCCGAAAACCAAGCACTGCCTTCAGGCTTTCTAAGGGCGTAAATTTTTTATTTCACTCTTCACTGCCTATCACAGTTTCGGAGGCCATGGAATGCCCAGATGGCACAACCCCCCCCCAAATGACCCCATTTTGGAAGCCCCACCCCAAGCTATTTGCTGAGAGGTATAGTGAGTATTTTGCAGACCTCACTTTTTGTCACAAACTTTTGAAAATTGAAAAAAGGAAAAAAAAATACATTTTTCTTGCCTTTCTTCATTTTCAAAAACAAATGAGAGCTGCAAAATACTCACCATGCCTCTCAGCAAATAGCTTGGGGTGTCTACTTTCCAAAATTGGGTCATTTTGGTGGGATTTGTGCTATCTTGGCATTTTATGGCTTCGAAACTGTGATAGGTAGTGAGGAGTGAAATCAAAAATTTAGGCCCTTAGAAATCCTGAAGGCGGTGATTGGATTTCGGGGCCCCGTACGAACCTAGGCTCCCAAAAAGTCCCACACATGTGGTATCCCCATACTCAGGAGAAGCAGCAGAATATATTTTGGGGTGTAATTCCACATATGCCCATGGCATGTTTGAGCAATATATCATTTAGTGACAACTTTGTGCAAAAAAAAGAAAAAATTGTCACTTTCCCGCAACTTGTGTCAAAATATAAAATATTCCATGGACTCAACATGCCTCTCAGCAAATAGCTTGGGGTGTCTACTTTCCAAAATGGGGTCATTTGGGGGGGGGGGGTTTGTGCCATCTGGGCATTTTATGGCCTTCAAAACTGTGATAGGTAGTGAGGAGTGAAATCACAACTTTACGCCCTTAGAAATCCTGAAGGCGGTGCTTGGTTTTCGGGGCCCCGTATGCGGCTAGGCTCCCAAAAAGTCCCACACTTGTGGTTTCTCCATACTCAGGAGAAGCAGCTAAATGTATTTTGGTGTGCAATTCCACATATGCCCATGGCCTGTGTGAGAAATATATCATTTAGTGACAACTTTGTGCAAAAAAAAAAAATGTGTCACTTTCCCGCAACTTGTGTCAAAAAATAAAATATTCCATGGACTCAACATGCCTCTCAGCAAATAGCTTGGGGTGTCTACTTTCCAAAATGGGGTCATTTGGGGGGTCTTGTGCCATCTTGGCATTTTATGGCCTTCAAAACTGTGATAGGTAGTGAGGAGTGAAATCAAAATTTTATGCCCTTAGAAATCCTGAAGGCGGTGCTTGGTTTTCGGGGCCCCATACGCGGCTAGGCTCCCAAAAAGTCCCACACATGTGGTATCCCCATACTCAGTAGAAGCACCTGTAAATGTAAATTGAGTTTATTGGGTTTTTTTATAACAAAAAGTAGAAAATATCATTTTTTTTCAAAATTTTCGGTCTTTTTCCTTTTATAACGCAAAAAATAAAAACAGCAGAGGTGATCAAATACCATCAAAAGAAAGCTCTATTTGTGGGAAGAAAAGGACGCAAATTTCGTTTGGGTACAGCATTGCATGACCGCGCAATTAGCAGTTAAAGCGAAGCAGTGCCAAATTGGAAAAAGTCCTCTGGTCCTTAGGCAGCATAATGGTCCGGTCCTTAAGTGGTTAACAACACCATACTAAAAAAAAAAAAAACATTAATAAATAATAATAATAATTAGTAATATAAAAGGGTCATGTAGGTTGGTCATACCTGATGGCCAAAGAGACACATGTGCCACTGCTATGCTGAAATGGTGGCTTAGAGTGTTGGTGTAGGAATATACACACAAAAACAAAAGCCGGGACAGACTGTCACAACTGGGAGGCAGGTGATAGAGTTGAAAAGTCTGCAGAGCCTGCAGTCAATTTTGTACAAACTGCTAGCACACCCTGTTGGAAAGACAGTAGGAGTGTCAGTGCTTAAAGGGGGGGTAGGGAAGCCCTACCTTGCACAGCGTATAAAGATTGGAATGGGTCTGGGCTGCAGGTGCAGTAGCCCACAAAGAGGGGAGAGATGAAACATACCTGTGTGTCCTGGGATAGTGTTCAGCAGAGAGGCAGTGGCAACTCATGCAGGAGTAGAGCATGGAGGCATCAGGCTAGACTAGGTTTAAATAGGGTGAGGGGGTGGGGCAAGGAGTTGGTCCCTCTGTATGTGGGGAATAGGGCTCTGGGGTATGTGACCATCCCCCGAGCCATGAGCGCATGCACCTGCCTCCTCCCACATTCATAAGATAAATGGTGATGATAGGAGGTGACCGACGTCAGACACACCAGGCACAGTGACGTCAGACGTCCGGCGTCGTGATGCCGGACGTGACAGGGAAGTGACTGGAGCTCGCATCGACGGCCCACGACACAGTGTGAATTGGAGCCAACATTTTAAAAAAAACGGCGTGGGGTCCCCCCAAACATCCATACCAGACCTTTATCCGAGCACGCAACCTGGCAGCCGCAGGAAAAGAGGGGGGACGAGAGAGCGCCCCCCCTCCTGAACTGTACCAGGCCACATGCCCTCAACATTGGGAGGGTGCATTGGGGTAGCCCCCCAAAACACCTTGTCCCCATGTTGATGAGGACAAGGGCCTCATCCCCACAACCCTGGCTGGTGGTTGTGGGGATCTGCGGGTGGGGGGCTTATCAGAATCTGGAAGCCCCCTTTAACAAAGGGACCCCCAGATCCCGGCCTCCCCGTGTGAAATGGTAAGGGGGTACAAAAGTACCCCTACCATTTCACTAAAAAACTGTCAAAAATGTTAAAAATGACAAGAGACAGTTTTTGACAATTCCTTTATTTAAATGCTTCTTCTTTCTTCTTTCTTCTATCTTCCTTCATCTTCTTCTTCTTCTGGTTCTTCTGGCTCTTCTAGTTCTTCCTCCGGTGTTCTCATCCAGCATCACGGTTCTTAAATAACGGGGGGCGGGGCCACCCGTGAACCCGCCCCCTCTGGCGCACGGGACATGACGGGACTTTCCTGTGGCATTCCCCGTGACGTCATAGGGAAGTCCCGTCAAGTCACCGTGCAGAGGGGGGCGGGGCCACCCGTTATTTAATAGCTGTCAGAAGAGGACACGCGTCACACAGCGGCAGCCTCCCTCCATGCCACCATGGGTGTGGAGCGGCCCGGAGAAGAAGATGAAGAAGAGAAGAAGATGAAGAAGAGAAGAAGATGAAGAGAAGAGCGGGAGCCTCCCCCCTTGCCATGGGTGCGGAGCGGCCCGAGGAGAAGAAGATAGAAGAAGCCGCGGAGGAGATGCTGGACGAGAACACCGGAGCCAGAAGAACCAGAAGAAGAAGAAGAAGAAGAAGATGAAGGAAGATAGAAGAAAGAAGAAGCATTTAAATAAAGGAATTGTCAAAAACTGTCTCTTGTCATTTTTAACATTTTTGACAGTTTTTTAGTGAAATGGTAGGTACCCCCTTACCATTTCACTCAGGGGGGGCGGGATCTGGGGGTCCCCTTGTTAAAGGGGACTTCCAGATTCCGATAAGCCCCCACCCGCAGACCCCCACAACCACCGGCCAGGGTTGTGGGGATGAGGCCCTTGTCCTCATCAACATGGGGGGACAAGGTGTTTTGGGGGGCTACCCCAAAGCACCCTCCCAATGTTGAGGGCATGTGACCTGGTACGGTTCAGGAGGGGGGCCGCTCTCTCGTCCCCCCCTCTTTTCCTGCGACCTGCTAGGTTGCGTGCTTGGATAAGGGTCTGGTATGTTTTTTGGAGGGACCCCACGCCGTTTTTTTTTATTTTGGTGCGGGGTTCCCCTTAAAATCCATACCAGAACTGAATGGTCTGGTATGGAATTTAGGGGGACCCCCACGTCATTTTTTTTAAATTTTGGCCGGGGTTCCCCTTAATATCCATACCAGACCTGAAGGGCCTGGTATGGAATTTAGGGGGACCCCCACATCATTTTTTTTTTTTAATTTTGGTTCGGGGTTCCCCTGTGGGAAATTCCCATGCCGTTTTTATCAATGAACTTCTATGTGTATTGTCGGACCGGCAATGCAATAGCCGCGAGTAGTTTTAAATGACTTTTTTTCTTTGAAATGTCATTTTGCTGTCAGACTGTTCTAAACACGGGAAACATGCGCCCCTTTACAGGCATACTATAGACACCCCCAGCTACAAAATTTAAAGGGATATTACACTTTTATTGTTTGACTTTAAGCATTATTAAAATCACTGCTCCTGAAAAAACGGCCTTTTTTAAAACTTTTTTTGCATTGATCCATGTCCCCTGGGGCAGGCCCCAGGTCCCCAAACACTTTTTATGACAATAACTTGCATATAAGCCTTTAAAATTAGCACTTTTGATTATTCATGTTCGTGTCCCATAGACTTTAACAGTGTTCGCGTGTTCGAACGAACTTTTTTCCTGTTCGCATGTTCTGGTGCGAACCGAACAGGGGGGTGTTCGGCTCATCCCTACTCAGGAGCGATCTCTCCCAATCTTGGTTAGACCCATGCCACTACTCAAAACTAATAATGTCTTTACACTCTTCTATTTGACTGGATCAGTTACTGGGAGAGGGAATATATGGGCAGTTCTATACTATCCTATTCTTCAATATAGCACAAAACTGCTACCAGTTCTGCCTCCCCTATCAGGAGACGTGGGAACTGGAACAAACTGATGTCAGGTATTAAAGGCAACTTCGCAACACTCAAAAATGGGAAATTGTTTCCCTCCCCCGTACAAGACAGGTTCGTCCTTTCCACTCGGGGCGACGTCACCTACTTCACGATATACCATTACACCATACATTTGGGGGAGTCATACATTGATCGGGTTTTGACCCCTGTAACCATTAAAAGGGATTTATTCACAAGTTTGGGTTTGATTTTTTCTTGCGTTGTTATACAAATTGTTCAATGTTATTACATGCATTTTCTTTTCTTTTCTTTTCTTTTCTTTTCTTTTCTTTTCTTTTCTTTTCTTTTCTTTTCTTTTCTTTTCTTTTCTTTTCTTTTCTTTACTTTTCTTCATTGACCAATATAGTTGGGGTGGGTGCGGCCGGTCAGGAGCTCTCTTCCTGGCTTCCTCCAACCACTCTCCCACATAGGCCCACGCTCAATACCCTGTTTTGTACTGGTGAGCGTAATAGCAATATTTTGCTACTGTGCTTGCAAATAGAGGTTGTGCCTATTAACGACAATGTCCCTTTATTCTCTAAATTCTTTACCTTCTAATATTCTTTTGCTTTAACCTTCCCACCTTCATACTCTTCTTACCTTCTTCCCACCCCCCTTCCCTACCCTTGACTTCCCTTTCCCCTCCGGACCCCATCTCTCTCCCCCCTCTTATATCTAAATATGGATGTCATTAGAGTGCTCTCGATTAATGCTAAAGGACTCAATGTCCCTGAAAAAAGACGGATGCTCTTACATGACTTGCAACGTCTTAAAGCTGATATCGCCTTTATTCAGGAAACCCACTTCAGAGATGACAAACTCCCAATACTCAAGAACAGGTTCTTACCTATGACATACCATTCTACCAACTCTGTGGCCAAGTCGAAGAAAGTTTCTACTCTTATATCGGTAAAAGTACCATGGACATGTTTGAATTCCATTACAGATCCCAGTGGACGATTCCTGTACTTAAAGGGCACAATTGGGGGCATCAAGGTGACATTGGCAAATTTTTATGTCCCTAACAGCCAGCAAAACCTCTTCATTGGTTTTAGCTTCGAATACTCCTTGAGTTTGCTGAAGGCCAACTGATTCTTGGAGGCGACTTTAATATCCTGTCTGGGCTGGGCTCAGCCCTTCCTTCTCTAAGCTGGCCGCTCAGCTGTCAGCTAATTGCCAGCTCCTATCTCTCCACAGTTGCCCAGCTGTTGATAATATCCTACTCATCAGTCCTGCCTACTTAAGCCGTCCAGTCCAGAGGATCTCTGCCTTCGTCTTGGTCAACATCACAGAAACTATCTCCTGCGATCCTGTTCAAGACTTGCTTTGCTGACATCCCTTCTGGCTCCAGATCCTGCTTGCTGTTCTACTACATTGATCCCTGACTTCTGGCTTGGCTGAGTATCCATTCCGGTTACTGAACTTTGGCTATGTTTTGACTATGTTTGTTCTTTTTACTTTTATTAGTAAACAAGTGTGATTTAACTGTACTTCTGTCTCGGCCTGATTTCATGGTTTCTGACATTTCCCCATGGATTCCCTCTGAAGACACTTCCTCAGGGTCTTCCTCAGCTCCTCCTTGCTCCTGCAAACATATTGCACAAGCCTTTCACATGGCCCAACTGGTAGATATTTGGCGTCTTCTGCATCCAAGGGAAAAAGATTACACATTTCATTCTCCACCTCGCGTATAGATTATTTTCTAATATTACACAATCAATAGAGAGTGGTACAGGAATGGTCTATAGGCTCCATTACGTGGTCAGACCATGCTCCTGTGATCTTGTCTTATGCACGCTCAGATGCTCTCATGTCCAAGGCTAGGACATGGAGGCTGAATGAAAGCCTTTTACAAGATAGGGATATCCTGACAGACATCACTTAAGAACTTGACTTTTACTTCCAAACTAATAACAGCTCAAACTGTGACCCTGGAATTATTTGGGAAGCCCACAAAGCAGTCATATGCGGTGTACTCATTAAACATGGCTCTCGAATTAAGAATTAGCGTATAATACAATTGACAGCCCTTTTATGAGACTTGCAGGCCTTAGAATCCCGCCACAAACACGCCCGGTCACAATCATTGGAGACAAAACCTATGACTCTGTGCAAATTACTGTTCTACAACACTTCAAAGCTAAGGCAGCATTACAAATTTGCCAGAAAATGTTCTACGAGTCAGGAAATAAATGTGGTAGAATTTTGGGCCAAATCCCTTAGAGAACAGAAAATGGCAACTTATATACCGCACATCACATCTCCCGCCGGACAGAAGGTCACTCTGTCCAAAAACATTGCACAAGAATTTAAGACATTCTATAACTAACTGACATTCTATAATCTACAAGCTGGGACCCCATCACAGGATCACATAGCGGAATACCTAGCTTCCTCCCAAATGCCTCAATTACCTTCTTCTGCAGATGAAGCACTGGAAAATCCCGTCACCTTAGATGAAATTCAAAGAGCTATGTGGCAGCTAAGCCAGGTAAAGCGCCAGGACCGGGTAGCCTCACAACACAGTATTATAAAACCTTATTACCCTCTCTTGGTCTTTATATGGTTAAATTGTTTAATGGGTCTAGGGTCAGGGACGACTTTTCCTAAGGAAACCCTGCAAGCACATAAAGAGGGGAAATATCCCACATCCTGCGGGAGTTATATACCTATATCCTTACTAAATGTCAAACTATTTACCAAAATCTTAGCATCTCAACTCCAGCAACATCTACCACATCTGAATCACTTGGATCAGGTTGGCTTCGTACCATCTCGTGAAGCCAGAGACAACACTGTCAAAGTTCTCAATTTGCTACATGTGGCCAACATAACCCACACTCAATGTATATCTATGGCAACAGATGCCTAGAAGGCCTTCGACAGGGTAAATTGGCAATTTATGTTCTCGGTTTTAAGACACACTGGGTTTGGACACACCATGCTTAACCGATTGCCGCCCACCGGCCGTCATCCGACGGCCAGGCGACGCGGATCTCGTTCTGGGTGGGCGTCATATGACGTCCGTCCATTTAAACAGGGAGTGCGCGCGATCGTGTACCCGAGTACCTATGTGCAGCCCATCAGAGTACCCGAGTACCTATTTGCAGTCCATGCCTCATAGAATATATGTTGGGGTGTTTGCTTTCCAAAATGGGGTCATTTTGTGGGTAATTCCATTTTCCTGGTGCTCAAGGACCTTCAAAAGTGTGATAGGTAGGAATGAAATGAGATGTGTAATTTATGCTCCTAGAACGCCTGAAGGTACTACTTCCTTAAATGTTGGGCCTCTGTATGTGGCCAGCCTGTGTAAAAGTCTAACACTTGTGGTATCGCCATACTTGGGAAAAGTAGCAGAATGTATTTTGGGGTGTATTTTTGCAATATACATGCTATGTGTTAGAAATATCTTATAAATTGACAATTTTGTGTAAGAAAAAATGCGTTTTCATTTTTTTCCACATTTTCAAAAACTTCTGGAAAAAAATGAACACTTCAAAAGAATCATTATGTCTCATAGATTATACGGGGTGTTTGCTTTCCAAAATGGGGTCATTTTGTGGGCAATTCCATTGTCCTGGTGCTCCAGGGCCTTCAAAAGTGTAATAGGTGGTTGAGAAATGAGATGTGTCATTTATGCTCATAGAACGCCTGTGGTGCTACTTCAATGTTGGTCCTCTGTATGTGGCCAGGCTGTGTAAAAGTCTCACACATGTGGTATCAGTATCACCATGCTCAGGAAGAGTAGCAGAATGTATTTTGGGGTGTAATTTGTTGTATGCATATGCTGTGTGTGAGAAATAACCTGATAATATGACAATTTAGTACAAAAAAAAAAAATCTTCATTTTGCAAAGAATTGTGGGAAAAAAAATACAACTTAAACTCACCATGCTACTTACTTAATACCTTGAAATGTCTACTTTCTAAAAAGGAGTCACTTGGGGGGTATTTGTACTTTCCTGACGTGTAATGGGGCATACACACGGTCAGACTTTTCGGCTACAAAAGTCCGACAGCCCCTCCGACAAACTTTCAACGGACTTTTGGCGGACTTGCGTCCGACTTTCTAACGAACGGACTTGCCTACATACGATCACACAAAAGTCCGACAGATTCATACCTGATGACGTACACCGGACTAAAATAAGGAAGTTGATAGCCAGTAGCCAATAGCTGCCCTAGCGTGGGTTTTTGTCCGTCGGACTAGCATACAGACGAGCGGATTTCTGGGTCCGGCGCAGTTACGACGTAAAGATTTGAAGCATGTTCCAAATCTAAAGTCCATCAGATTTGCGACTGGAAAAGTCCACTGAAAGTTCGGGGAAGCCCACACACGATCGGAATGTCCGCCGGATTTGGTCCATCGGTGTCCGTCGGACTTTTGTAGCCGAAAAGTCTGACCATGTGTATGCCCCATTAGTGTCTCAAGAAATGAGATACACCTGATGTACTGAAGGCCTGATCAGATGTGATCAATTTTCAGTGACTGGCACCATAGGTTGTAGACTCTACAACTTTCACAAAGACCAAATAATATACACTAATTTGGGTTATCTTTACCAAAAATATGAAGAAACTTTATGAAGAAAAATTACTAATTAGCAAAATGTTATGATAGAAACAAAGAAAAGGGCATTTTTTCACAAAATGTAGTCTTTTTTTATTTATAGCATAAAAAATTAAAAAAAAAACACTAGTGATTAAATACCACCTAAAGAAAGCTCTATATGTGTGAAAAAAAGGACACAAATTTCATACGGGTACAGTGTTTCATGACTGAGTAATTGTCATTCAAAGTGTGAGAGTGCTGAAAATTGGTCTGGGCAGGAAGGGGGTGTAAGTGCACTGTATTGCGGTGGTTAATTGGATCTCTACAATCTACACTAAACCTATTGCTCAGGTCAAAGCTAATGGAGTCTTATCCGAACCCTTCAAAATGACTAACAGGAGGAGACAGGGATGTCCCCTGTCACCCCTCCTCTTTTCCCTGTCGCTGGAGCCTTTCTTATGCAAAATACGCTTACACCCAGATATCACAGGCATTGACATTGGAGGATCTCAACAGAAAGTGTCAGCAAATGCAGCCGACATGTTATTCTCGCTCACAAACCCTCACTACCCAACCTCCTTCATGAATTTGAGATTTATGGTGCATAATCTGATTTAAAAATCTATTTCTCCAAATCCAAAGCGATCGGGGTGGGCATAACACAATCCCTTCTTTCACATCTCCATGTGAGTTTTAAACTAAAATGGATGAACTCTGCGCTGAAATGTCTAGGAACCTTCATCCCCCCAAATTCTCACTAATTTTTTTCTTTATTTTTCCCCCACTTCTGAAAAGAGTCCGAGCTATTCTGGACACGTGGCACACCGGACTACACTCATGGTTTGATCGCTGCAATTTACTCAAAATGAGTATCCTTCCTAAATTTCTGTACTTGTTCCAAGCATTACCAATATTCACCCCTTCTAGCTATTTTAAACAGACGCAGTAAATATTTACTGATTTCATATGGACCCACAAATTACCTAGTTTGCATAGAAGACGACTCCCATTACCCAAATAACGTAGGGGGATGGCGGTGCCAGACATACATACATATTATCAAGCTGTACACCTAGGTAGACTCATTGACTGGTGTCAACATCAGGACATTAAGCTCTGGTCCCAACTGGAACAAGACCAGAGTGATATTCCACTTCATAGAGCTCCCTGGTGTTATCAATTGCTATCGGGAACCATAAAACGCCACCCCCTCATTGGCCCCACCACACGAATTTGTTTATCTTTTCACTCAGTCCTCTCTATCCTCCCTGAACTCACCACTATTCCCAATATTGGGGAACCCACTCTTTAAACTGGGTTATTAAGATGTAAATTTCCAAAAATATGATAGACTCAGGTCTCTTCCAAGCCTCTCACTTCCTAAAGTTGAAGAAATGGCCGTTGATACCTGCTCTTACGAGCCCCTCAGGTACATTTAAATCAGACTTCTGGAGAGCTCTCCATCTTCGTCACTTTCTAAAGTCCCTACCGCCCCCCAGATACTTCTGTCAACCCCTTACTACTCTAGAAGAACTCTGTTCGGAGGATGGCATTCTGCCTCATGTACTCTCTACTACTTATAAACTGCTGATCACACACACACAGAAAACCACCAACCACCTTACCTTAACAGATGGGAACGAGACCTGAATCGTACATTCCTTGCAAACCGAAAACGACATATCATTCGTTTTACATATAAATCTTCTATATGTACGGAAATACAAGAAACAAATTTTAAAATCCTGACAAAGTGGTACCGTATTCTTTCACGGTTACATGAACTTTTTCCTACAACTTCTGACCACTGCTGGAGATACCAAGAGGAGCGAGGAACACTTTTACACATATTTTGGTCGTGTCCCAAACTCAAATAATTTTGGAAAAAGGTCTGTCAAATTGTAAAAAAAAAATTACGGATCGTCCAATTTCTGACAATCCAGTTTTCTTCCTTCTTCATGCTTCCACTATCCCAGAAAAAATCTACAAGAAATCCATTATCCGCCATCTCCTTGAAGCTGCCAAAATGTGTATTCCTCTCAACTGTGAAAATTCACAGCCACGGACCAGAGGTCTTTGGCTTCAAAAAGTAGAGGAAATAAACAAAATGGAAGGTCTTATCCTCTCGGCATGACACCAACATGAAAGATACACCAAAACTTGGACATTATGTTTGTCTTCTCTGAAGAGGAGCAGGCACTTTTTGAACCTGATACCGCTGACTGAGTTTATCTCAGCCCACCATTGTAAGATACATGAATTCTGACGGAATTGACTAAATATCTTTCATAGCACTCTCACACTCTGAGACTCCACATACCTTTTGTTCCCCCCCCCTTTTTTTTCTTCCTTCCCATCCCCTCTCCCAACATTTCTTCCTTTTCTCTTAATCTCTTATCTTACTTTGGTCTCCCTTTCTTCTATCTTTTGCTTTTAGTCTTACGACTCTACCTTATAGTCTTTCTTACTCTGAAAATAAGGAGACAGTTCCAGAGGCTTGCTATCTTCAGGTTGGCTTGCTATGTTTAGGTTAAATATTGGCTGTCTTCACACTCAGGACGACGTAGTGATATAGATTTGAACATACAATAGCCAAGAATACATTGTGCAGAATACATACTAGATTTGTATGTTGATTTTGTTTGCTTTATGAAGTTTTTTTTTTAAACATATTTTATTGAAGTTTTACAAGTTTACAGTAATTGTAACATTGTCGTACAATACAGAGATATCAAATCAAACCAATGTGAAATATACAGAGGGTCGAACCGTGTGATCAGTGTATTTCCGCCTCCTATCCATGTCATGAGGGCATATATTCGATTCGTTCCTTCTTGAATGGGTACTTCTGCAACCTTATGTGGCGAGAGTGGTCAAGAAGGAAATGGATAAGAGGTATTCCATAACCTTCCGTAGAAGGGGGTAGGGGTTAGACATGTGCATTCGTTTTCGTCCAAATGCATTTTCGTCTGAATTTCAGGTATTTTCGTTATCGTTTTAACAAACGATAACGAAAGTGCAGAGTCCGTAAAACGAAAGATCCGACATAAACAAATGCTTTATTTTCGTTTTCGTTGCTACAACAGTTCGGTATAGATAGGAGATTCGACATGATGATAATAACAATCTGTGTCCATCAAACCTGTGGTCGAATGTGCCTAACCTTAACTCTATTAGTCCAAGAATATTCTACATAGAGAGAAAAGATTCGACATAGAGAGGAAAGATTCGACGTAGGGGAGAAAAGATTCGACGTAGGGGAGAAAAGGTTCGACGTAGGGGAGAAAAGATAAATAAAAATAATGATGATGATGAATGTTATTGGCTGATTGTAACCAAAGAGGAGGAGCAGTAAAATAGCTAGAACTAAGTACACATGTACTTTGGCTTATGGTGTCTGTTGAAAGTTCTAAGAAGATTCGACGGTGCAGGTAAACTATACGGCGTCGTACAGTTTAGCTGCTCCATCAAATCTTCTTTGAACATTCAACAGACACCATAAGCCTTCAATGACAGATTTGACCTTAATTTGGATTTTCGGACGAATGCAATTTGTAACGAAAAACTAAATAGATAAAAACGAATTTCGGGAGTAACTAAATAAATTTATTTTTTGGACGAAAACGAAATTCCAAAAGGAAATATTTCAGTGTGCACATGTCTAGTAGGGGTATGCAGGTACGATGAGTGCTTTTGATTGTACGGTTTGCATCGAAAGTCTTAATGCCCACTCCCGGTCACCCCTAAAGGGCTCTGACTGTGCCCGGAGGGGGGCGTACATCTGTGTAATAGTGATGCAGAAAAGGACGTTTTGTCATTGTGTGTGTGTGTGTGTCTATTTCATTGGTAGAAGGTCCCCAGGTGTTTATGAGATTTATGTTGAGAAGGAGGGTATTGTCCCTGGGATTCTTCCAGTTGCAGGAACTTGTCTGAAAGGGCTTGGTGGGTCTTTGTATCATATGAGTGTAATAGAAGTCGTGTAACAAACTGAGAAAGAGGGAAGGTATTGATGGAGGAGTGGGGAGTGAGGAAAAAGTGGGGAGGCGGAGGTCTATGGAGTAGTTCTCAATGTTAATTATGTATCACAACTAAGTGGTGGAAGGTTGTGCAATATTTAAAGTGTTCATGTCTAATGATTCTCTAAAGTGAGACCAGCAAGCCCAGGTGTCCCTAAATTTTTGTGGGGTGTCCCTGGATTGGTGTATGAGGTTTTCCATTTCTGCCGTTCTATCAACCCGTTGAATCTATTAAGCAACCGTTGGTGGAGAGTTACTTCTCCAGTGTACCGGGATACATTGATTGGCCGCGTTGATGAGGTGAATCATGAGGGATTTTTTGTAGGTTGATTTTGGGATAGACGTGTAGTGTAACAAGAATTGCGCAGTTGTGAAGTCAGGGGTATATGTTGTAATTTGGTTGATTAGGCGGTGCATTTCAATCCAAAACGGTTGTACAAGCGGGCATTCCCACCATATATGGAGTAGTGTGCCTTGTGCAGCATTGCATCTCCAGCATATCGGGGGAAGACTAGGGTGGAATTTGTGAATTTTGTCCGATGTTCTATACCATTTTGAAAATATTTTATATCTGCTTTCCTGGGTGGAGACATTGATGGAACCTTTGTGTATATGGTTGCATATGCATTCCCATTCCTCAGTGGTTAGGTCCCGATGTAGATCTGATTCCCACTGTTTGACTAGTTAGTCTTCTTTGATTTTATGTTTTGAGAAGAGGAGCGAGTATATAGTAGAGATTAAGTGTCTTTGGGGTTCTTCATTATTGCAGATGATTTGAAAGGGCGTGAGCTCCCGATGCCAGAGTGTGTTGAGTTTAGAGTTTTGGAAGAAGTGTCGAAGCTGTAGGTATTTATAGAAAGGGATGTGGTGGTCTGGGAATGTGGCGGTCATGGCCTGATAAGACATGAGGGTTCCGTTGTGGTAAAATTTCTGCGCTTTAGGACGCGGTCTATGTGGATCAACCATTGGATAGTGTAGTGCCAATCCTGGTCAGAAGTCTGGGTTGTCCTCTAGGGGGGTCATGGGTCCGTTGGTAGGATTCAGATTAAGTGTTTTGCAGGCCGTTCTGAAGTGTACCATCGTAGCGTTAATCAGAGGATGCGACTTAAGTTCTTTAGGGATGTGAAAATGATCGATCCATGGTAAGTGAGCTAATAGAATTTGGGTAAGTGCATTCTCAAGTTGAATCCAATCCTTGTCACATCCATGGATATGCCAGTCAACAATTCTAGTCAAGTGGCATGCCCATTGATATTTTTGGAGGTCAGGTAGACCAACTCCTCCCTTTAGTTTGGGAAATGTCAATCAGTCCCAACTCAGTCTGGGCATTTTGGATGACCATATGAGGGTTCTACACATCCGCCGATATGTAGTGAAGAAGGACGTTTGATGGGGATGGCTTGGAGAAGGTATAAAAGCCTGGGCAATATGTTCATTTTTAAAATGGCTATTCTGCCAAACCAGGAGAATTGTCCCGCATGCCATTTGTGCAGGTCTCCTTGAATGGTTAAAAGGACAGGTTGGAAATTCTGAGCGTACAAGTCAGTCAGTTTGGATTTTGATACCCAGATACGTGATGGCATGGGGATCCCAATAAAATGGGAAATTGTCTATACATTGTGTAACCAGTGTGTTCGGTAGGGTAATGTTTAGAGCTTTTGATTTGGAGAAATTTATTTGTAGCTTAGAGAGAGATTTGAAAAGAGAAAAGTCCTTAAGAAGGTTAGGGATAGTGGTTATTGGGTCAGTTAAGAAGAGGAGGATATCATCCGCGTAAGCTGCTACCTTATATTGTTTATGGTTAATCTCAATGCCTTTAATGTCTGGATTCTCTCCAAGTTTGCGGAGTAGGGGTTCCATGGTGAGTATAAATATTAAGGGGGACAGCGGACAACCCTGTCTAGTACCATTGGAGGCGGAGAAGATGCTCGACAGGCTGCCATTTACTCTAATTTTAGCTGTAGGGGATGAGTACAGGGATAGAATCATCTGAAGTAGGCGTTGTGGTATGCCTAATGCTCAGAGAGTTGCCTCCATATAATCCCAGGCCACCCTGTCGAATGCCTTCTCCGCATCCAGGGACAGGAAAAAGCCCTTGTTAGAAGTAGTGGAAAGCCAGTGGTGAATGTTCAAAGCTTTTATGGTGTTATCCCTGGCTTCCCTGCCGGGGACAAAACCAACTTGGAATAGGGAAACTAGTTTGGGGATCAGGGGGAGGATGCGGTTTGCTAGAGCTTTGGCGTAAAGTTTCACGTCCACGTTTAGAAGAGATGTGGGGTGATAGTTGGGCACCACGGTGAATGTTTCAGAGCATGTAGGGTCTCTTCTATTGTCAGTGGTATGTCTAGAGCTGAGGATTCCTCAGAAGTGAGGGGTGAGGGGGAGTAATGTTGTAGGAAGTTTTGAATTGCTGTCTTCCGGTCATTTGGGGTGGCAGTCGACTGTCATGTGGGTAGATTGTATAATTTGGTGAAGTATTTCATGAATTGGTCTGCTATGTCTTCTGGTGTCGTGAAGGTGTTACCTGCGGGGTCTTTGATCATGTGTATAGTATGTGCAGCTTTCTTGACCTGTAATGATTTGGCTAACAGTCTCCCAGATTTATTGCCAAATTCATAGAAGACCTTTTGGGTCAGAGGATATTTATGTTTTAGCGTCATCTGTAGTTCTCCCAAGAGTTCCTCCCTAGTTTGTATCAATTTGGTTAGGGCTTCGTTGGCTAGGGATGCTTTGTGCTTTTGTTCCAGAGTGTGGATGCGTTTGGTTAGTTCCTCAATGCGTGCTTTCCGCAGTTTGTTCCGTTTGGTGGCCAGGGAGGTGAAAGCACCTCTAATTACGCATTTGTGTGCCGCCCAAATTGTGGTTGGAGAAGAGTCCCCCTGCATGTTCTCTGTAAAGTAATGTGTAAGGTGCTTGGAGATTGTCTGGGAGGTTTCAATGTCAGAGAGTAGTGAATTGTCGAGGCGCCATATTTGTGATCTGTCCATAGTGGTGGGGAGGTTTAGGGTCATGGTGATGGGATTATGGTCCGACAGGATCATAGGTTCAATGATTGCATTAGTGAGATAGGATAGATCGTTTTGGGAGATAAAGAAGTGGTCTAGTCTCGAGTACTTGTTATGTGGTGGGGAAAATAAGGTGAAGTCCTTATCGGTAGGATGTAGAGTGCGCCAAGTGTCATGTAGTAACAAGTCGCTGAATTGTGATTTTATTGCTCGTAGGGCTTTGTATGTGAGCGATGACGCTCCATTGGAAGTATCAAGGGAGGGGTTCAAGGCTACATTGAAATCTCCACCAATGATTAAAGAGCCTGATTGGAACGTCAACAGTTGCTGGAAAGTTGTGCGGAAGAAAGGCACTTGTGTATTCGGTGTGTAGATATTTACAATGGTCAGCGGTCTGTTATTAAGTGTGCCTTTTATAGAAATGAACCTTCCATTGGGATCCCTTTGGACTTCCGTTACATGGAATGGGCAATGTTGGGAAATTAAAATGGAGAGCTATGCGTCCATCTTCTTGTCAGGTCAGGCCACCTCTCGCTTTATGAAGTTTTACCATAATGTTTTGTATATCCTTTAGCTTCACCATTCTGATTCTGGAAGTTCCAAAGTATAAATGAATCTTGCAATTTACTTGTAGGTCATCAAGTGACAATGAAAAGGTGTCCACGCAGAAAACAAATTGTGCTCCAAAGTAAATGTACTATAAGGTGGTCCTTAAGCAGTTAAAGAAGCTTACAAGGTGTTTTTTTTACAAAGCAAAGAGAATTAGTCAATTAAAGGTAGCAAATAGCACAACTAGAAATCAAATGTGAATATTAAGGACAATTTCACACCAGAACATGTTGCAGGAAACCCTTGCAAGTCTCCCGAACTGCATTCAAAATGCACTGCAGCTGGGATCTGCAGAGGGTGTCAATGTTAAGTTAAATGGTGTTTTTATAAATCCCAAGCTAGAGACACTGGGCATGTATTAGTATATATGTTTGTATGGGCATGTATGCATATACGTACACATGCTACTATTATGTTTCCTTTTTTTTTATAGATTTATTATTTCCCATGATTGAATTTTTGGGACAAACTTTTTGACCCTTAATATGCTACCAATCTCTACATTGTTGTCATGGCCGGGTTACATAAACATTGTCTTAATTCATAAAATACTCAGTTAAGAAGATCCCAGACCAGAGGAGCGTTTACCCCCGAGGAAATGTTGATTGAATTAGCTCACAGGTAAGAGGTGGGGGATTAATACGTAAACTATCATATACCGAGCAGGAAGCTGGACAATGGTGTCTGCTTAACTAAACCCCAGCCGACAATGGTGATTTGATTGTTTGAAATCTGGATCTCAAAAGTCTTTGATCAAAGAAAGTCCATGTCAAACAAGCCCCATTGTTTCAAGAACAAGGGTGCCTCCTCAATAGTGTTGATTTACCTGAGTCCAGACAATGGCAGAGATGCCCAGTTAATTACACACCAGAAGGGCCCCAGTTGCAAGTTTTAAACAGAACTACAAAATATATATGCTAAATATACCATACTGGCTACAGACAAAAATCAGTATATATCGGAAGTGTCAGGTCACCTTGAGGCTAGGTGACAGATGCACTCTGTAGGAGTCAGAAGTGCATCACTAGGTAGTGGACCCTGGGACTGACTGCTGTGGATTGAACCCTGGGAGGTTCAGGAAGCAGGTCTACTGGATCACTGACACAGATCCCACTGGGAGCTAGAGCATAGATTCCCCAGGGCGCAGAGTCTAAGAGCCAGCAGGTGTTCACCAGAGCCTTTAGTGGTAAGGATGGACTGCGCTGCAGTCTGGCTCCAGGTCGCGGCCCCCAGGGTCTCACAGCTCATGCTCACGGTAGACTAAAGGAGAAGAGGAAGGAGGCAGCAGGTTGGAACAACAAGGAAAGTAAGGGACAAGCCAAGGTCGGGGTCACAAGCAGACAAGGACAACAGAGTTCACGCCAAGGTTCAGGGTCACAGGCAAACAGGGATGGTCGGGGACACGCCAAAGGTCAGGGTCACGAGCAGACAGGAATAGTGAAGAACAGGCCAAAATCATTAACTGGAATCAGACGTAGGAAACACAGCAAGTACACATGAAAGCTAACACACAATGGTTGATCAGCACTGATGGCTTGCAGTGCACAGGTTAATATAGGGTTCCCTGATAGGGCCTGGGGTGGGGCCATGCTTAGAGGAGAGGTTATAAAACCAGTCAGGTGAGAAGCAGCTGGTCTTTAGAGATGAACACATGGAGACAGGTAAGCTGACAGAGAAACTCTATTGCATAACCATGACAAGAAGTCATCCACATATTGTCAAAGAACTTGGCACCAGTATTATTTGGTTGAAAGGTTGTGGTTGTTTTATCCGATGAATACCTGACAGTCTCAAGATAATTGTTTAGGTCTGAATTTCTTATAGCCAGCAAAGTACACGAGATGGGGACAGCCCATATTTGGAACCAACCAATCATGAGATGGTAAACATAAGGTGGAAAGGCACCAATTCAACAATTGGATTGCACCCAATCAAAAGAGAAACACATATGCTTAAAGGGGAGAGGACCACAGACCCTGGATACACTCCCTAGATGAACAAGAAACCTGCCGATAATTGACCACTCCCCATCTCGCTGGACTTTGCTACTGGAACTAATTGAATGAACTTATAATTTGTTGGACATCTTCCCCTTTTAAACTGTGGTAAGATACAGACCATACGGATGTTAATTAACCTTTTCCTCTCAAAATTGTAGGGATTGTATTTTTTGCAGTTCATGTTTTAACCTTATGTAGAGTGTGTTGGGCAGTTTTATAATTAATCATTTTCCTACATTAATTGTCAGGCTGTGTGTTGAAGCCATGCCTAAGTGAAATTAGGTATAGACCTGTATTACAACAAATTTGGCTACTGTGGTCCCAGGGAAATTATTTATCGCCCCATTCAATCTAGTAGCTATGTTAAATCAATATTTCCTTCAAATTTATAATATCTATCTGTTGACTCTGCAAGACATACTTTGTATTCCTTCCAGCTGGAGAAATTCAGAGGATTGTTTCCACGAGTGACAAGAGATATTGTGTTTTTGAACGTAAGGCGCGATTACCGCAAATATTTTTTTAACATAGTCATTTGGGCTATCCTTGAGTTATTTGTAAAATATTAAGGAAAATAGTTTTATTGCCGTGTTGATGTTTTTGGTAGGGTGTATGAAATATTAATCACCAGAAATCCTGGTTCTGTATAAAATTGTGTAATTATACTTGTAAATGAATAAAATCAAATTATTTACTTGTTAATTTTATTGGGAGATATTTATACATTGATAAGAATTTCCCATAGATTAATGAACTCAGGAAATTATTGTGGTATGTTACTGATTGTCTGAACAAAGTTCACAATTTTATTGTAAATTTACTGAACAAAACACAGATCTTAATTTAAATTCCCCATATGCATTATTAAGATTCCATACCACACTTACAATATAAAATTGGCAAGCACTGCTGAGATATTTTGTAAGAGGGAATCCTACCACATTACAGAACATACTGGTGATTGTATTTGCATATATGTTGTGAAGGATATCTGTATAGTAACATGGCAGGAAGTGATAATGAATCAAATTCATCTAGAAACAGCCGGGATGATAACACCGCCCCAGCTGTAGCTACCTCAAACCTGAAAAAGGCTACTGGGCCTCAGGAAAACTTAAGTGAAGTCCTTGACTATGGTGTAACTGAATACATTCATAAGAGATTAGACCTAGAAGGCAATTTAGAGACATTTATTAAAGAGGAGAAAGAACAGGCCCAGAGGTTAAGTGATATTTTTTTTATTGAAGATGGTCAGGTTTACCAACTGATTATGGATTTTGCTAGTGCAAAAGACACAAAAAATCGAGACCGACTCATTATGGAGTCTTGGCCGATCTTGTGGTTTTTGTGTAATGAAGTTGCCAAACAAATGCCAGCCTTAAAGAAAGAATTGCTGGAAACCCGTGCCACCTTAAATAACAAAAAAGAGAAGATAGAATCCCTGTCAATCAAGACCCAACAGGCTGAGAGTAGACTCAAACAATCTAGAGAAGGTCAGCAAGAGTTAGTGGGCCAATTCCAGAAACAGAAACAGAAATTGAGAGACTCAAATCTGAGTAGAGAGCAATGGAGAAATGGATAGAAAAAGTAACAACCCAGTTAGACTATGAATCCGTAAGCCAAAGTCCCTTAGAGGAACTGGAAATGGAAAGATGGAAATATTCATATTTCCAGGGGACACAGGTAAGTCACAATGAGACAGGGTCAGAATACAGGTCACAGGTAAGCTTCAAAAATACTCCCCAGAGTGTACAGAGAAGGAAGTAGAAAGAGCTTCATATGGGCATAAAAGGAAGCCTAGGACCACAGTTAAAGGGTATGATGCCACCAAAATGATAAGGTTCTTAAAAGAAACTGTTTCTGTTTTTTCCAAGAAGGGATCCCCAACCATCACTGACTATTTTGGAACATACGAACGTACCTTAAAAATCTTAGCCATTTAGGACGATCGTACCAAAATTGAGTTGCTACCATGGATATTCGAAGGAAAGTACAGACAGTTCTTTGATTCACTACAAGCCCTGTATGGACAGTCATGGAGGGAGATTAAACATAGGTGTCAAATGGAGTTTAGAACCTACAAAACTGTCACCGCTGCCAAAGCTGTGGCCTACAATTTGAAATGTGGCCCTAATCAGTGTCCCACAGAATTTCTGGCCGTATTGAGAAGAGCTTACTTTCTGGATGAAAAGTACCCCAATCCGGACCAGCCAGAATTCAATAAATAAATAGTGATCTTGCGTAATAATGTGTTACCACTCAGCCTACGACTACAGCTGAAAATAAATGCTGAAGTTCCACAAACTGGTAGAAAACTGGAAAAATAATTTCAAAAAGATAAATGGTTCAAGTTCATATATTGATACAAATTGACGACTTCTCCAATATATATTCTCATGAGCTAATTTTTTACTGCATGCATATTTTTTATTGGATTGAATGAGAATATATAAGTCGTCAATTTGTATCAACATATGGAATTTGAACCATTTATCTTTTTGAAATGATTTTTCCAGTTTTCTACCAGTTTGTGGGACTTCAGCATTTATTGTCAGCTGTAGTTGTAGGCTGAATGTTAATACATTATTGCGCTAGATTACTATTTATTTATTTATCTTTGTTTAGTGTATTGTGAACATAATTAGGTTTTGCAACAGTTTTTATTTACCATTAGCACTTTATATTCACTTGTTATTCACTTTAATCACGATTTTTATTATTCATGTTTATTCTTTTTGTTGAACACATTATTATTTTTTAGTAGCGCGAAGGCCTCTTTCACTCAGCCAGAATTCAAGACTCTATTTTATAAAGCATTACCTGCTTATATAAAATTGGGGTTGGCAAGGGATTTTAAAAAGGGACGTTGCCTGGATTGGTTAATTAGAGAGAGTGATCACCTATACTCAATCCAGCAATCTAGCAAAGGTGGGGTGAAAAGAGAAGCCAAACCCAACCCTAAAACTGTAGCAGCCACTACTGTGACCCCTCAACCTCTTGGTCTGCAAACAGAGAGAAAATCATATGCTGAGGCAGTCCGAGAAGGGAAACCCACGGGACCTCCCGAAGTTTCGCCCCAGCCACAGCAGATGATGGAGGATAGACAGAGGTTGCAAGGTTATGGTAGTGAGAGTGAAAGGGGCCCTGGGCACAGGCACAGCCAGAGGGTATATCCGCAGGGGTCCTAGAACAACCAACATTCGAATTTGAATCAAGGTCCCAATTTTAATAGGTACCCCTACTTTAACAGGAACCCTAACTTTGACAGAAACCCTAATTTTAACAGAGACCTCAACTTCCAAGGGTACCCACGCTTTAACAGAGACCCCAACTTCCATGGGTACCTCCACTTTAACAGAAACCCCAACTTCCATGGGCACCCCGGTTATTACAGAAACCCCAGCTTTAACCAAGACCCCAACTTCATAAGAGATCCTAATTTTAATGAAAATCCTGATAATCGCAGGTCACATCCCAATCAGGAACACGTCAGTAACCCCAGGGCTGGTGTAGCTCCCCTAATTCCCCAAAATCAAGGAGAACCACAGGAACCCCCAAGAGAAAGGCTGCAGCATCAAGACCAGAGTGGTAATGAGTCTGATGCATCTCTGCAGTCCCGTCCTGAATGCAACCAGGTCAGGCGACATAGGGCAAATCGCCAAAGTGCCATGGGCCGGCAAATTGAACAGGTAGAGACACAGGTTAATCAAATGTGTGAACAAATGACACACCTGATTTACTGCCAATATGCTAACCCCACAGGAATCATAAGCGCAAAGAAGCTGTGACATGCGGTGAGATAAATACCAACTGTAAATTATTGGAAATTACACAGATCCTCAACCATGCTAATTTCATGCGTGACTGAATCTGATGGAAGATACTTCACTACAGTGAAGGTACATAAGGCCGGTGATCACCCCATTTCAAGTTTAATTGACATGGGATCCCAAGCCACCATCCTGTCACAGGAACAATTTAATGGAGTAATAAATTCAATGCTCAACAAACCAAAACTTAGGAGCTTTGATTGCTCACTAATCAGGGTGGGGGGAGGCACTGCAAGTCATGGGTACTGCCTGGCTTAAACTCAAATTAGGTAATAAATAAATGAGGCCCCCTTATTATTATTGCAAATCTACCACACCATCACATACTAATTGGATTGGATCTCTTTAAGAGGCTCTACACAATTGTTGACTGTGTGAATCAAGTAATGTGGTCACAAGTCAACTCCCCAATTAAATATGAAAGACTTAAAACTCCCCATTCCCGGCGACACTGCCACCTAGCGGAAGAAAGGCCTGGTTCCCCGGAAATCCACTTCAGGAATAGTCAGTTCCCCGATGTTACGGTTATCCAACCTGACAATCATGGCCTGGGAGTAGGAGATGAGGACCATATTTTTAAAATTCCCTGTGATAAAATAAAATCTCCCTCCAGGATAACGTACTGACCATATCCTTCCATCAGGAAAATAAAACTAAGAAAGGGAGAAATCATGCGCAGTTCCTGGCAGAAGTGGAAAGAGTTAGCAACAACCTATTCATCACTATCCGGATAAACAGTCTTAATAGGTCAAAACACGCCAAATATGATTTGACCCATCCAGTCCAGAGGAGCTCTGCCTTCGCCTTGGTCAACATCACAGTGACGATCTCCTGCGTTCATGTTTAAAGACTTTCTTTGCTGACATCCCTTCTGGCTCCAGATCCTGCTTGCTGTTTCTCTACGTTGATCCCTTACTTCTGGCTTGGCTGACTATCCGTTCCGGTTACTGAACTTTGGCTATGTTTTAACTAAGTTTGTTCTTTTTACTTTTCTTATTAAACAAGTGTAATTTAACTGTACTTCTGTTTCGGCTTGATTTCATGGTTTCTGACAGGGACCCCAAGGAATACCAGGATATGACCAGATATGCCCTGAAATTCCAGCAACAGATGCCTCCTTATGCTGTTGAAATTCAGGTAGCTCGAGAAATTATCATCCCCAGGGACATAAAAGATTTCCTAATCCCTATAAATGTAAAAAAGGGACAAAAACCAAAGGGGTCAGATGCATTAGTATGCCTGTCCCAGAGAATAAAGGAGGGGGGAATAAATATGACTCACGCGCCTTTGAAGAAAAAGGTTGAGGCAGTAGTCAACTGTAAGGTCCCTACTAATCTTAAAGAATTAAGATCGTTTCTAGGAATGGTTAACTATTCGCGTAAGTTCATTGACAATTACGCCGAGATTACCAAACCGTTACTTCATCTGCTACAGAAAGACACTGAGTGGTCATGGGGCAAGGAACAAGCAGACGCTGTGAAGGAACTGAAGGTACGACTCACCCAGGCCCCCTGCCTTGCGTATCCAGAATGAGGTAAACCTTTTTTTCTTGAGACAGGGAATACACAGGTGAGTATGAGTTCCGTTCTTTACAAAAAAACAAGAGAATGTCAATAAGATTATCGCCTACGCCAGTAAAACATTGTCCTCAGTAAAGATTCCGTTTTCTGACTGTGAAAAAGCTTTATTGTCCACTGTCTGGGCATTACAGAATTTCCGCAGTTATATTCAAGGTGAAAGAATTATTGTTGAGACCGCACACCAGCCTTTACAGTATTTACAGAGTGAACGTATCAGGGATGGAAATGTGTCTAATAGGAGAGCATATGCGCAGAGTCTGACAGGAAAGTAATGTCCCGTTAGAGCTCCGCTTCGTGAGGGGAGAAAGCCGCCTTTCTCTATCAGCCAGCTGGCATTTACGATACACGGCTTCTCACACAAGCTCCCGAATACCTGGAGGAAGTTTTGGAACAATAATGGTGCTGGGAGTGACCCGCACAAAGGTAAAAACCTTCCCTAATGGCGGTACACGGTCCCGAGCGGCAGTTAAAATGAAGCCAGTCTCCTCAGACACCAGTACCTCAGAACGCTCTCACCAGCTGACACATTCACAGCCTGTGTTCCCAGAGGAGTCTGATTCTGAGACTTTTCTGTCACAGAAATTGTCACAGGAATCCTCTGCATCTCCAGGTCTTATAAAACAATTTGAGAAAATGCTACAGAAAGCATTAAAACAAACATCTGAACACATAACTAACAGCTTAACCAGAGAGATAAGAGAATTGGGAAAGGACACTGAAGAATTGGAACACAGAGCAGATGAATTTGAAAACTCTGCTCAGGAATTTATGTCAGAAATAGAATGCCTCAAAGAAGAAAACCCAACACTGCAAAATAAGTTAGAAGATTATGAGAATCGTGCCAGAAGATCTAATTTACGCATTAGGGGCAAACCCGAAACAATTATTGACCTGAATTCTACAATAACAGCACTATTTCAAGAGCTAATACCAGGTATACCCCTTGAACGCCTGGAAATGGAAAAAGTCCACAGAGCCCTTATGCCAAAAAAAACAGATGGCCTCCACGTGATATTATCGCTAAGTTTCATTTTTATCGAACGAAAGAGCAGCTTCTGATGGCAGCCAGAGAGAAAGAAGCCTTAACATTTCAAGGTCACAATTATCAGCTCTTTTTGGACCTCTCCCAATTAACTATATCAAAAAGATGTGCAATGAAACCACTGCTTATGGAATTGCAGCAACATAAAATCACCTACCAATGGGGTTCCCCATTCTCTATTCGCTTTATTTACCAGGGTTCAAGGCATACTTGCAGATCACCAAAAGAACTTCAACAGGCACTTCAAGACCTACACCTGACTGATGATCTACCCTCTGCTTCTGCCTCACGTAGAAGAATGGCTTCATCCTCCTTTCCACGCAATTCATCTCAGTCCCAAGAGATAACTGGAAGCCAGCAATCCCATAAGAGAGGGCGCTTCGCCTCTCCACCTCAGGAACAAGAAGATTTCATGGACTGATTAGTTAATCCTGTAATCCTCCTCTTCATAATCACAACCTAGAAGCAATTTTTGAAAGATCTCTGCTTTGTTTGACTTTTTCTCTCTTTTTTTTTTTTTGTTTTGTTTTAAAAATAAGCAATTTATGCTACCGTATCATTTCTCATAACTGAACACCAATTTAATGGACTGTTTTCTATCACATATGCATAGAAACATAGTTTATTTTAGTTTGTTTAACTTTATTATATCTGGTTTTAGTTTGTTATAATACATCCGTTCTCATTTGCGGGTTTGGAGTTTGGGTTCAGGTTAAATACCTAGACCCAGATTTCAGATATATATGTATGTGTATGTTATGTATGTATACAGTATGTATATGTATGTGTATATATATATATATATATATATATATATATATATATATATGTGTGTGTGTGTGTGTGTGTGTGTCTGTGTGTATATATATGTATGCATATGTGTGTATATATATATATATATATATATATATATATATATATATATATATATATATGTATATATATATAATTTTTTGTATTATATATATATATATTTTTTTTTTTACAGGTTGGATTCATCATATTTAGGCACGAAGGCCCAGCCAGTCGATGTAATATCCCTAATTACATGTTTTCTCAATTGATTTATAAAAGTTAGTTTGACTAATACAGAACTGGGTTTGTTTTAGCTCCAATTGCTCACTCTTCCTGGTTCCTACCTTAACCCCTCTCATGGCTTATTCCCACTTATATATTTGTTAGATTAGACTTTCCATTAGTACGTACCATATGCATATTCCCCCTTTTGCTTCGGAAAATACGGTACATTTGGAGCTATTTTATTATACCTGGCAGGTTATAATTATTCATCTTCATGATGTTTTTTGTATAGGTGGTTCTCCCACGCGCGGATGTTCCGTGTGCTCCACCTTACCTACCTCGACTCCCCACACTTATTATGTGGGTGATCGACGTAGGCCCTCTATCCCCTGATGGGGAGTTGTATCTCCAATCACGGGTAATTTTTGAAGCTATTTACAATCATATTATAAAAGTATATTGTATTATTTCTTACGGTTCTTACTTTTCTTTCACTCTAGTCTATCCTGCATTTCCTTCCTCCTTGCTTTCCATCAGGTCCACACAGGTCATTCCATACAGCCAAAGAACATCAAGAATCTGTGAGTATCATTTCCTAGCTCAGCTGCCATGGCACCTTTAAACATATTAACCCTGAATGTTCAGGGTCTCAATATACCGCAGAAAAGAACGAAAGCTTTCCGCTCGTTTCATGCAAACAAAGCGCACATAGTGTGCCTACAAGAAACACACTTTACGACAACTTCTACGCTTAAATTTGTAAGCTCCTTTTATCCGCAAGTATTCTCAGCTTCTGCCACTACTAAACAATGTGGAACACTCATAGCCTTTAACCGCACCACTCCATTTACACTCCATTCTGAAATAAAAGACCCTGAAGGGAGGTATTTAATTCTTCTGGGACATATAATGGATACAGAAATAACTGTCGTGTCATACTACGCACCCAATAAACAGCCTATACCTTTTCTCACCCATCTTTAACAAGTAGTATCTACACACAAGATGGGAACACTTGTCGTATGCGGAGATTCTAATCAGGTCCTCCTCCCGTTGCTGGACACATCACCATACACTCCTCCTCCAAGTCCAACTAAGATGTCTCTCTCCCAGCTTCCTTCTAAACATAAATTAGTAGATTCTTGGAGAAAATGTAATCCGACTAAAAGGAAATACACTTATTACTCATACCCACATCAAACATTCTCTCGCATTGACCATATATTTCTAACAATAGGTATGATCCCAGAGTTACTTACATCACATATAATCTCCATCCCATGGTCTGATCATAACGCAGTCCTTACTACCATCACTTCCACTATACCCAAAAAACATGACACTACTTGGTACCTCCCAGATATATTACTCAAACACCCGTTGCATAGCTTAATAATCAAACAAGCACTAAAAGAATATTTAACACACAATAAAAGTCCTGACATTTCCCCAATAACATTGTGGGAAGCACATAAACCTGTGCTGCGCGGCACCTTACAAAGGCAATTCGCATTATTCAAGCGGGAACGCAGGAATCTTGCAAGAAAATTAGAAACTGAATTTAACTCTTCCTTTATAGCTTTCCAAGATAATCCAATGCCGCTTAATAAACCAAAAGTCGTCTAGAAAAAACACCTCTGGAATATGACTTATTCCTCACAGAATCCGCGGATAAATACCTAAAGCGCTCTCGACATGCCTTCTACATGAAATCCAATAAGTTTGGTACTTTTCTGGCACGTGCACTTAAGTCATTAAACAAATCTTTTAAGCCGATTAGACTTAAATTGTTTAATGATACATATACTAGTAATCCTACTAAAATTGTTTACAAATTTCGCTCCCACCTAACCTCCCTATACTCGGAAACAAATAAATTTAATACCATTAAAGCCAATGCCTTTTTCTCAGATATCTCCCTACCCAAGATGTCTGAAACTCAAAAGACTATACTCGAAGCACCCATCACTGTGAATGATGTAACCAAAGCAATCAAAGGTTTAAAACTAAACAAAAGACCAGGTGCTGATGGTTATTCTGCATTATACTACCGTACTTTTTCAGACATCCTCTCCCCTATTTTGGCCGATGCGTTTAATGTCTTACTAGAAGGTAAATCCTTCAGACAGGAATCATTGACGGCAACTATTTGTATGACCCCTAAGCCTCATTCTGACGACACATCCTGTAATAACTACCGCCCCATTTCCTTATTAAACTTAGATATCAAACTGTTAGCAAAGATTTTAGCTGCCCGCCTCAATGGAATCATAGGTAATCTTATACATCGTGATCAAGTAGGCTTCATGCCTACACGCCAAGCAGGCGATAATATACGTAGAGCGGTTCTTTTGGCACACATTGCTAAAACACGCCGCATTCCTTCATGCTTTATATCTCTGGACCTTAAAAAAGCCTTTGATTCCATCTCCTGGCCCTATTTATATTACTCACTTCAGAAATGGGGTTTTCGCCCTAACTTTATAACTTGGATCACTGCATTGTATAATAAACCAAAAGCATACGTTAAGTATGCAGGTTACAAATCTGACCCCTTTAATATAGAAAAAGGCACAAGGCAAGGATGTCCACTCTCCCCCCTTTTATTTGCACTCTTAATAGAACCGCTTGCCCTTTCGATTAGATCAGATCCCAAAATAACCGGAATAGAACTAGGAAGATATCAACATAAACTTTGTCTGTTTGCAGACAATATCCTCCTATTTCTATCATCCCCACAGGTCTCAGGACCTAATCTCCTTCCCATCCTCAATAGGTTTGCTGCTTTTTCAGGCTTATCAATTAACCCTAAAAAATGCTTAGCATTAAATATATCCTTATCTAACCTGGAATTGAATTCAGCAAAGGTAGGACTTCCGTTTACCTGGGCGGAAAAATCAATACCATATCTAGGGATTCATCTTACTGCTTCTTTATCAGATCTTTACTCAGTAAATTATCCACCGACTCTCAAAAATGTAACAAACCTGTTGAAATCTTGGTCCCTACTTCCATTATCATGGTTCGGTAGAATTAACGCAGTACAGATGACAATCCTGCCTAAGTTACTATATCTGTTTAGAGTTTTACCAATTCCAATTCCCGCTTATTATCTACGACTAATACAGAAAAAAGCTATTTCATACATATGGGGGGCATCCAAACCATGCATACCTTTGCACACACTTTATCTTCCCAAAGTAAATGGAGGCTTAGGCGTACCAAACTTTGCAACATACTACAAGACAGATCATATTGCTAGCCTAACTAAATATCACGCAAGACAGGAAATCCCATTATGGGTTTCAATTGAAGCTACTGATTGTGATCCTTTATCGATCTCGAACCTGCTTTGGCTTCATCCTAAAGATCGTAAAGGTTTACAAAACCCCATCACCAAACATTTTATTTCTCTATGGGACAGTCTTAAATCCAAACACAAGTTACAATCTACACATAAACCCTTTCTTTCCTTCCTAAAAAATCCCGCTTTTTATCCTGCTTGGACTGCTCCCAAATCCTTTTGAGAATGGTCATCCAGGGAAATCTTGAATAAACATAAATCCGTCACTAATACCCTTTGCAAAACCTACGGCATACCTCAATCAGAACTATTCCGATACCTGCAAATTAAAAACTTTTTCACTCCTTTTATAAGCTCTGACACTCCTCTAACACACTTTACTGCATTTGAATCTATTTGCAGGAAAGATCCCCACACAAAAGGCATTATTTCCTCACCTTTATTCACATTTGATATTTCAACCCGAACTGGATAAACCTTCTTATGTCCAGAAATGGGAGGCAGACCTGGGTCGAACGCTCGACACCACAGAATGGCATCAAATCTGGTCATCTACCAAATCGGCCTCCCCAAATATTATTGAGGTAGAGGCTAATTATAAAGTATTGACAAGATGGTACCTTGTACCTGCTAGGGTTGCAAAATATGTACCAACCTGTTCCGCACAGTGTTATTGTGGTTGCTCAGAGTCAGGCACACAACTAAACATTTGGTGGAAATGCCCAATAGCACAAACCTTTTGGAAAGAGATCTTTAAAATGGCCTCCAAGATGTTTGGTTTGCAAGTACAGCCTGATCCTGCATCAGGCTGTATTACTTAATCTTAAACCAAGATTGCTAACATTGATTCAATTTAAACTATTTGTACAACTTCTAACGGTAGCTAAGCAAACTTTGGCAAAGGCATGGCGGTCCCTGACATTAGTGGTAGTTGAGACGAAGAATAGGATGACTAATGCCATAATTCATGCCAAAATGGTGGCCATTGACAACGCTCTGCTTCCCAAATTTGAAAAACAATGGCACCCTTGGATAACACATCATTTGCCATCTAACTTTGACGAGAATGTTCTACTGCCATGGTAGCTGAGTTGCAACGATTTAAGCTGATATATAAAAAACTCACAGACTTTCATGATGGCTCTCAATTCAACCCTGTGGACCCCCTCTTTTCTATGTTCTACTCCTTCTCTCCTTTCTCTTCTTTCTTATCCACTTTCCGATTTTGAAGCTCTTTTCTTAGTAGAGTGTATTCTCCTTCAGACATTTCTAACACAGCCTAAGCTGTGGGCATAAGTACAATTTAAGAATTTACTTACTCTTTAACAGCTCCTACTTAGCTCTTCAATACCTTATCCAGGTTATAACCAATTACCCCTATTTATATGCTATGTAATCATCTATTATTAACTAATAATTTTAGCATCTTATATTTACCACAATATGTTTACTCATGTATTTGTTATGTATTTCTTTATATACTCAATAAAAATCTTTTGACAAGGAAATGTATCTAATAGCCACATCACTGCTTGGACTTTGTCCTTGCAAGGATGACCCCTGGAAATTCGATACAAACAGAACAAGAAAAGTCCAGTGGCCCAGAGCCTGGCTGAGCTGCATTATTGTTCTGCCCCCTGATCCCCGCGCGGGGACCACGGACACTGACTTTTTGGAAGAACAACTGTTATCTCCCTACAAGGTTTATGATGATGAATACTGTAAACAGTTGCCGTGTGTATATGTAGATGGCTGTGCCTATCATCATAAGGACAAAGAACAGCTCCAACTAGCGGTATCAGGATTATATGGACCCAAGGTGTAGCCCCAATCTCTGTGAGATACAAGCTTGGGCCAAGAAGCAGCTAAGTTGTTGAACTTGCTGCAATCCTGAAAGCCATTGAGATGGCCATAGATTACCGCCTTAAAGAATTCGCCATCATCACTGATTCAATTTACGTCAGGAATAGTTTTGTTGAGTATCTTCCCTGATGGAAAATGAACAACATGGTAAAAAGTAACCATAAACCTGTCAAACATGGTAAGTTGTTTTGTCAAATCGACCAATTGGTAAGGGAACACAAGATCACTCTGTATTTTAAGAAAACCAAGGGCCACTCCAGAGTCCTAGGTGAAGAAAAGGAAGGGAATGGTCAGGCTGATTCCCTAGCCAAAGAAGGGGCCCTAACAGGCGAGTTGCTAGGTATAGATCATCTCTGTATTGCAATGGTGTCATGAAAATCCCAGTGAAGATTTAATCACAGCCCAAAAGGAAGACCCAATAATTGGCTTATTTTATAACCATTTAGAATGCCCAGACCAGAATCCCCTTAGTCAAGAAAATTATACTGGCAAGGAAGACGTACGAATATTAATGAAATCCAAATCCCAGTTTACGCTGCATCAGGGATTGTTGATCCACACCTCAAAAGGGGGCATCCAACAATGGGTAGTCCCACTTAAATTCAGAGGTTTAATGCTACAGAATGCCCATGATGCCCCCACGTCTGGGCACCGCATAGAAGAGATCACCTATGAGATCCTCCGGGATTACGCCTACTGGCCTCATATGCTGCGTGATGTGAAGGCATACTGCCTAGGCTGCTTAATATGTCCTCAATTTCAAACCAGCTTCGCCCATCCATAGAGCACCCCTTCAGAAAAGGGGAATCTGCATGCCTTGGTCAGACCTTCAAATGGATTTCATTTGACCTATAACTAAATCTTCATGAGGGAATCGATATATGTTAACCGTGACATGTTTATTTACCTAGTACATCGAGTGTATTCCAGCACCAAATAACAACTCCGACACATGTGCCGCTCTTTTGATCAATCATATCTTTTCACACTTCAGCCTTACTCAGAGAATAGAGTCTGATAGGGGTACACATTTCACTAGTGAAGTAATGACTAAACTGTGGAAAATGTTGGGTGTAAAAGGAAATTACACATTACCTATCGGCCCGCCTCTAGTGGTGGAGTAGAACAGTACAATCAGACGATTGTAAACATACTCAAGAAATTTGTCAAGGAAACAGGCAAGGACTGGGATGTAAAGCTTCCCTTAGTCCTGATGGCCTTGAGGGCAACACCGAATACGGTCACGAAAATGTCTCCCTTTGAACTCATGACCAGAAGGCGGATGGTCCTGCCCCAACACCTCTTGTACCTTACTACTAACCATAATTTGGTCAATGCCACCACAACTCACTAATACATAGAAGATTTACGGAAACACTTACAGAATGCGTTCTCCTTCGCCCTGAGAAATATTGAAAGAGCTGCAACTAGTGCGAAGACATACTATGATCTTAAGACCACCAAAAAGGAGTATGACATTGGGGACAAGGTATATCTCTACAATTTAGTGAGGAACCAGGTAAAGGAACAGAAATTCCTGCCGTCCTGGAGAGGTCCATTTAACATTGTTGACAGGATCTTCCCCGTGGCATATAAATTGCATATTCAATGGAATGGTGAAGTCAGTGAGAGATGGGTGCACATCAATCAATTACGTGCTTGCCACCCCAAGTCCCAATTACAGTTGTTGGAGGACTAACCCTCCTACCCCTCCTTGGTGATTGAAAGGTCATGATTGGCGACATCTAAATTCAAGGTCAATTAAAAAAGTTATCTCACCAGAATATCACTATCTTTCTATATCCATGTGATACTCAAACTGTTTATTCCCTTGCAGTATGCATGAGCCTAATGAAGTCCCTGCCATCGTCCAAACCAGTGATCGGAAGTGGTAATGACTGGGCACTAAATGGAGGGTCCTTTGCAAGTCAGGCTGGTCTCATCGCCCGGCCAAAACCTTCCTCTGAAATCTTCATTCCCAAAAACGCACTGGGAGTCATCTGAAACGACTAATGGAAAAGGCCCCTGATCCCTATAAAGTTGCTGCCTATTAGTAAAGGCTACAGATGGTCACCCGTTTACATCACCGGGTGGCCCCGTCCTCAGCTATATAAGTACTGTCACAGAGAAGAAGCGTCAGTCGGTGGGAGCCTCCCATGGAGGCAGAACGGTTGCGGCTTTTTTTTTTGGTCCGTTGGGCGGCATGAATTTACATTGCGGGACATTTTTATTTTTTTATTTTTTAATAAAGGATTTGTCCCAAACTGTCTTTTATCTTTTTTACCATCTTTGACACTTTTTTTGTGAAATGGTAGGGGTACAATGTATCCCATTACCGATTCACATGGGGGGAGGCCGGGATCTGGGGTCCCCTTGATAAAGGGGACTTCCAGATTCCGATAAGCATACCCCCACAACCACCAAGCAAGGGTTGAGGGGATGAGGCCCTTGTCCCCATCAACATGGGGACAAGGTGCGTTGGGGGGCTACCCCAAAGCACCCTCCCCATGTTGAGGGCATGTGGACTGGTACAGTTCAGGAGGGGGGGCTCTCTTGTCCCCCCCTTTTCCTGTGGCCTGCCAGGTTGCATGCTCAGATAAGGGTCTGGTATGGATTTTGGGGGGCCCCTGAGCCATTTTTTCTCATTTTGGAGCAGGGTTCCTCTTAAAATCCATACCAGATCTGAAGGGCCTGGTATGGATTTTAGGGGGATCCCCACGCAATTTTTTTTTTTTTAATTTTGGTTCGGGGTTCCCCTTAATATCCATACCTGACCCAAAGGGCCTGGTAATGGACTGGGGGGAACCCATGCTCTTTTTTTCAATGAGTTTTAGCTATACTGCCGAGACCCGAAAATTCATTACAGCCGTGATCAGTTTTAAATGACAATTTTTACTTTAGAAATGTAATTTTGCTGTGGTACTGTTCTAAACACAGGAAAAATGTGCCACTTTGCAGGCATACTATAGACACCCCCCAGGCACGATATTTAAAGGAATATTTCATTTTTATTGTTTCACTGTAAGCATTTAAAAAATCACTGCTCCCAAAAAAACAGCCGTTTTTAAAAAAAAATTTGCATTGATACATGTCCCCTGGGGCAGGACTCGGGTCCCCAAACACTTTTTATGACAATAAATTGCATATAAGCCTTTAAAATGAGCACTTTTGATTTTTCATATTCGTGTCCCACAGACTTTAATGCCCGTACACGCGGTCAGATTTTGCGACGGAAAATGTTCGATGGGAGCTTGTTGTCCGAAATTCTGACCTTGTGTAGGCTTCATCAGACATTTTCCATCGGAATCTCTGTCACAAAAGCTGGTTCTCAAATTTTCCGACAACAAATCTGTTGTCGTAAAGTTCCATGTATGCTCAGAATCATGCAGAAGAGCCGCACTGGCTACTGAACTTCATTTTTCTCGGCTCGTCGTGTGTGTTGGTCAGACAGGTCTGTACCCCTGTGGGTGATAGCAGTTACAGAGGTGCCACTGGGAAGGGTTGGTATGTTTTTCCCACTGTTGCAAAAACAGAGGGGGGGATGTGGCAGGTTGATTCTATGCCTCTGCCTAAAATAGCAGTCTGGGACAGGTTTTCCTGGAAACAAGTACACTAATGGCACAGATGTGTGCTGGGTTTATGTTAGAGACAGAGTTAGAGGTCAGTGGCCCCACCCTCCCAAGGGAGTTAGTGTGTGAAGGGAGCTGTGAGGCGCACGTTGCACTATACTGTCCAGGTAAGGATAGACAAAGGCCCGAGCCTGTGAGAATGTAACAGCTGGGAGCTGCTGGAGAAACACTCAAGCTGACAAATGTACAGCATTTTGTGCATGAGCACTGAGGCTGAGTGTTTTACAGTCTGGAGGACCATGGCATGAGATTTTTAAGTACTGTAGTTTGTCACCATTCAGTGCGCACTTTTAAAGTCTGATATGTTAGGTATGTGTTTACTCTGTGTAACATTGTCTATTATATGTTACCAACAATTCGGGTTATATATTGTGTTTTTTTGCATTAGAATTTCTTGAAGTTGACTTTTTATAAAATATTGCAACAATCACCATTTTATTCTCTAGGGTCTCTGCTTAAAAAAATATAATGTATGGAGGTTCTAAGTAATTTTCTAGAAAAAAATACTGATCTAAACTTGTAAACAAAAATTCCTAGAAAATGCTTGGTCGGCAAGTAGATATTTACGAAATACAGTATATGTAGGCAAAATAACCAGTAGCTAATCATTTTGTTTTACTGACCAATAAGACAGTACAGCATTTTTTTTTTGTCTGAGATGATCAGAATATTAAAAAAAAAACTTACAGCTACTAATATTTAAAAATAGAATTTAATTTTGGATTATAATTAATCTATTTTGAAGGTTCCAGATAGTATTGATTCTGAAAATATGTATATAGGACATGTATTCAAAATTCTTAAAAAAACAACAGTTTCATACTTCTGGACTGAAACATCTGCTTCCTAATATGTAGTCTTTCTCTATTTTCTGTCACTCTAATTTAAATGATGCAGATACCTAAGCTATTGCAAACCAATATGCATTCATCATGTATCTGACCTTTTCACCATGGTGCAGATCCAGGAATTATAACAAGCTATATGTATTTACTAGGTCTTCTGCATATAAAAAGCATAAAGATTTCCGGAGTGGGTGTTGCCTGCCAGTCTATGTTCTATGTCAATGAATGTATCCTTTTTAATTTACTAGTTTTCTGCCTTGTGTCTCCGGTGAACTGCTGTTCCTTCCTTTAGTTCTGCCACTGATCTTTCTTAAGATCCTGTGAGATCACATTCCTCTGACTCATTTTTGCATTGTCGAGGTCTGCCAAGCGCACAGAGACGTTAATCAGATAGAAGAGCTTCCCCTTGGGTGTCTTCAAGCCTTGAATTTGAGTTGGAGAGCTTCGGGCCTGTTTGCCTTACGTCCTTCGAATGTTTCCGCTCAATTTCATTGGAACTGATCTGAAAATGCCGATACATCTGCTATTAACTCTTCAGTCCTTCTCCTCGCTCAACATTTAGAGGTCCCAACATGATTCCGATGACTATTCTAGAGGCAGCTTAGTCAGTTTTAATCATAGTTACTGTTTTCATGGTTTTGCAGGCTTCCAGAACACGACTATTAAAAGAGGAAACAGCAACTACAAGAAGCTATTGTCAGATTTTGTTAATATCTGAAATACAGCAGTATAAACATTTTTAGGAGTAGCTTCAGTTTGATTCACATTTTAAACCAGTCTACAATCAAATGTTAGTATTCTGCATTTTCAGTTGACAGATACCGAATACTGCCATGACAAATGTGCATGGGTGAATTTTAGTAATATCGTATTGACTATTGTTTTCTATCTCATGTTGAACTTCCTAACTGCTGAGTTATACAAAAACCATTCAGTAGTAAAACCACTAAGTACATGAATCCCGATGGCAGGTCTGATGGTGCGAGCCATACAACAATTTAAATAACATTTATCTTTGCTACTCATGCTGGCTGCAGATGCTGTGTGATTCTGTCCCACCTCGTGCTGGGAACAAGCTCTTAAAACACCTAGTAATCTATTCATTTCATGCTTGATTAAGTCTCACTGAGGATACTTCCAGTCCACTGAGATAAGAAACCTCTTATGTTTGAATCTAGAGGTGCTATAGAAAATGTGCCCAGAAAATCACCATATAAGTGGCCTTGAATGCAGGATTATTTGATGGACAGTAATGTACAGAGCATCACAGGATGCTCATCAAAACTGTCACTTCAAATGCATATTGGAAAATCCTGTGCCCTCAAAACATGACCAAAAAGGTATAGTTATGAAAGTTATCTGCTTTCAGTTGTTTTTTCTTTGTTAATTGCGGTCGAGAATAAATAAAGAGGTTAAAAAAGAAAGGACCTAGCATCATAATAGAAAAGATGAGCCGGAAACCCAATAGCTTCATCTTAACAGGATTTTATTAGCTGAACAGCAATGAACGATCCAGCATAATGTCAAAGCCTTCCTCATAGCATAAGTTAACAACATAAAATAAAACTTTTATAACAAAACAGCCCCCTTGAAAGAAAAGGAAGAAGGGTGGTACAAACTTAATTGAAAATTATGAGATTGTTTAGCCAAAACACATGAACAGACCAGGTGAGGTAATGAGATCAGTGGGAAAAAGACAAACAAAAAGAGAGAACACAGAGAAGATATATTAACCCTACAGACACCTAAAGAAATATAATCATTTCGAAAACAGATTCACATCCATTATCTATTCCCGACAGAATTCTGGTGTAAAGGGTAAAAATCCACCAAACTTCTCTTTGGAGCGCGGTGTGATGTGTTTCACCTCCTGTTGGAGGTCTCTTGACCTGTTCTAAATAAAAGAAAGAGAAGTGATCAAGATTCCCTGCATGTACTGTTCTGAAGTGCTTGGATACATTGGATATATTCTTAGCATTAGAGTTAAGTGTATTGTTATAATGTTCTGTCCCTATGTAGTATTCGACAAGCCTTGCATTCAAAAATATAGATCACATGCTTACAATTACAATTAATATAATTTTTAAGGGAATATACATTTCCTGTGGAAAAATAAGTCACTGCTTTGTGTCTTCAACACTGTTTGCATGTATTGGAACCACACAGATATGATCATGTAACACTCAACCATGTATTGGAAGATTGTGAGGTATGGGAGCGAAATAAGCTGGGGGAGAGGATAGTTCCCAATGTAGGAGGCCTCCTACTCAATAAACTGCATCTCTGTTGAAGGACATCGTACAGCATTTTAGTAGCATATAAAATAGGAAGACATTGTCTAACAATTTTTTTAGTGAAAATCAAAAAGAGCCACTCTACTTTTATAATGGGAGTGCTTAGTTGTTTTACCACCTGCTCTGATGCCAATAAGATCTTCATGATCTCTCTTCTCTGTCAACTTCCTACCTCTCTTAAAAAAATAAAATCATGATAGCCTCGTTGTCTCAACCTGTCTGTGACAATGTCACATTCATGATCAAGATCCAACTGTGAGGAGCAATTTCTCCTCACTCTCACAAATTGTACAATAGGGAGGACTTTAATTGTATGTGCGGGTTGGCAGCTTAAAGTAAACAAAAGGGAGTTTCCAGCACATTCCTTCCTAAATGTTTTGGTGCTAACTAGTCCATTTTGAGTGTGTCCAATACAGGTTATATCCAGGTAATCGATTTGCTCGGAATGAAAATTATGCCTGAACTATATTTTCAAATGATTAATATTTAAATAACAAACAAAAAAAATTGATTTCATGGATCGGACCCCTCCACACAAAGATTAGTTTGTCTTACTATGGCTGAAAAGAAAATCCCCACCCACCAACCCATATAAGTGGGTGAAAATGTTGCTCCCATGGAAGCCCCCTGGCATTGAATGTAATAAACTGAATCAAACATGAAATAATTGTTTCAGTAAGAAATCAATTATCAAGTACAAAAACTAGCATAGCTCTTTGGAATAGGAACTGTAATGTGTAAGATGATATTTAACAGCTTCCAAGGCTAATGCATGGGTTATACAGGAGTATAGAGCTTTGAAATCTACTGTGATCCATGTATGACCCAGGGACCACTTGATTTCACGTGTATGAGCTAAAAGGTGTCCAGTGTCCCTGAGATATCCTGGCAGACGTACAATGAGCGGGTGTAGATGTTCATCAACTCTCTCGTTTAATCTCTCCCCTATTCCTGCTACTATAGAATGACCCTGAAGAGAAAATTGTTCTTTATGGACTTTCGGGAGGTGATGGAAAATTGGAGTAATGAGCTTAGTCACTAATAAAAAGTCCAAAGTTTTCTGCTCTATCGCTCCCAAAACTTTACCCTCATCCAAAAGGTGGGATAATTTCAGTTTTATTTCCATAGTTGGGTCAGCATTTAATCTACGATAGGTGTTTGTGTCGGCTAATTGCCTGAATGCTGCTACCTTGTAGCTGTCAGTGTCTAAAACTATCACTGAAATGCCCTTGTCAGTCTGACCGATAGCGATGTCTTTTCTATCTTTCAGACCCTGCAAGGCCACAAATTCTATTTTAGTTAAATTATATTTATCTAAAGATTGACGCAATCTAGATATTTCTTTTTTTAATTTTATTCTGTCTCAACAATGGTTTGAAAAGAATCAACAACTTTAATCAGAGTCTGTAAGGGATAAAAATACTTGTATCCCATAGGGATGGAACTGCTATCAATACCATCTAAACCTCCCTCAGACTCAGACTGAAAACTGTTGAGAGTGGATAATATAGACAGATCATTGATGAAAAGTACGATGGAGTGGTAACCCCTGATTGTACTGTGTGTAATGTACCATCAGGACCATCATTATCCTCAGAATCCTGTACAAAATGTATATTTAACATCAAATTTCTAACAAAGCGATTAATGTCGAAAATGGTCAAAAGCACATCAAATTGATAGGTGGGGGCAAAGGATTATCCTTTACATCAGTGGTCATCAACCCTGTCCTCAGGGCCCACTAACAGGCCAGGTTTGCAAGATAACTGAAATACATCACAGGTGATATCATTTGCTGCTCAGTGATTGCAGTATTCTAGTCTGCATCTCCCCAAGGTAGTACATAAAACCTGGCCTGTTAGTGGGCCCTGAGGACAGGGTTGATGACGACTGCTTTAAATAACAGGGATATTTTACTATCAGATAAATTAGCAGAAGAAAAATTCAACACATTAATAGTACTTATTCCTTGGGTTTTCGAGTTTGCCTCGGGTATTTCCTATAACCTGTCTTGTCTTTTCTTCCTTCCACGTTGTGTCCTTTTGTTTTTCCTTTTTGTTGCTATGTGATGCTCAACACGTTTTTTGGAGGGTTGACAGGGAAGCTGTGTTTAGAGAAAACAGAACCGACTGAACTTGGTGACACATTTAAGGATCTTGAATCAGCTGTGTCAGAAAATTCCAATTGAATATCTGAAGCTTCTGGTGAGCTGAAATTTGCTCTCGTATCTGTCATCGATCATGGTCTCCTTTTTAGAATTGATGTTGACAGCATAAGTTCGATTCGAACATCGGGTGTTCACCTGTTCGGCGAACAGCAAACATTATGCGGTGTTCGTGACAAATTTGAAAGCTACGGAACACCGTTAAAGTCTATGGGACATTAACATGAAAAACCAAAAGTGCTCATTCTAAAGGCTTATAAAAAGTGTTTGGGGACCTGGGTCCTGCCCCATGGGACATGTATCAATGCAAAAAAAAAGTTTTAAAAACGGACGTTTTTTTGGGAGCAGTGATTTTAATAATGCTTTAAGTGAAACAATAAAAATTAAATATTCCTTTAAATATCGTGCCTGGGGGTGTCTATAGTATGCCTGTAAAGTGGCACAGTTTTCCTGTGTTTAGAACAGTACTACAGCAAAATGACATTTCCAAAGGAAAAAAAGTCATTTAAAACTGATCGCGGCTGTAATGAATTCTTGGGTCCCAGCAATATAGAAAAAACCCAAAAATGTAAAAAAATTTGCTTGGGGGTCCCCCCAAAATTCATACAAGGCCTGTCAGGTCTGGTATGGTTATTAAGAGGAACCCTGCACCAAATAAAAAAAAATGGCATAGGGGTCCCCCCAAAATCCACACCAGACCCTTATCTGAGCAAGCAACCTGGCAGGCCACAGGAAAAGAGATGGGGATGAGAGAGCACCCCCTCCTGAATCATACCAGGCCACATGCCCTCAACATGGGGAGAATGCTTTGGAGTCACCCCTAAAGCACCTTGTCCCCATGTTGATGGGGACAAGGGCCTCATTCCCACAACCCTTGCCCAGTGGTTGTGGGGGTCTGCGGCAGGGGGGCTTATTGGAATCTGGAAGCCCCTTTAACAAGGGGACCCCCAGATCCTGGCCTCCCCCACTATGTTAATTGATAATGGGTACATTGTACCCCTACCATTTCACAAAAAAAAGTGTCAAAAATAGTAAAAAAGACAGGAGACACTTTGGGACAAGTCCTTTACTAAAAAAAAAAAAAAAAGTCCCCCGCAATGTAGATCCATCTGTCAGGGCTGGGCTCAGCCCTTCCTTCTCTGAACTGGTCGCTCGGCTGTCGGCTAATTGCCAGCTCCCATCTCTCTCCACAGTTACCCGGCTGTTGTTGATTCTGCTCGTCAGTCCTGCCTACTTAAAGCCGTCCAGCTTACTTGATCTCTGCCTTCGCCTTTGTCAACATCACAGAGGCAAGATCCTGCTTGCTGTACTACTACGTTTATCTCTGGCTCTCTGACATTTGCTTAGCTGACTACCCGATCTGGTTACTGAACTCTGGCTTGTTTTGACTACGTTTACTCTGTTTACATTATTATTATTATTATTATTATACAAGTGTGATTTAACTATACTTCTGTCTCAGTCTGATTCATGGTTCCTGATACCATCTCATGTCACCCGACGAGCCGAAAAAAGAAAAGAAAACTGCAACAGCTCCGCCTCCATGGAAGGCTCCTGTCGAGTGATGCTTCACGGTGACAGCTGTTATATACCTGAGGGTGGGGCCACTCGGTGACGTAAACGAGCGACCCTGCCTTTCTCTGATGTCACGTGGCATCAGAGGGGGGGAGGGGTCACCCATTTACACCACTGAGTGACCCCGCCCTCAGCTATATAACAGCTGTCACCAAGAAGAAGCGTCACTCGGTGGGAGCCTCCCATGGAGGCGGAGCTGTTGCTTTTTTTTCTTTTTTTGGTGCGTCGGGCAGCATGAGATGGATCTACATCGTGGGCCATTTTAATTTTTTTATCTTTTAATAAAGGACTTGTCCCAAAGTGTCTCCTGTCTTTTTTACTATTTTTGACACTTTTTTTGTGAAATGGTAGGGGTACAATGTACCAATGTACAGTGTAACCAATTCACATAGGGGGGAGGTTTCCAGATTTCGATAAGCCCCCTGCCTGCAGACCCCCACAACCACCGGGCAAGGGTTGTGGGGATGAAGTCCTTGTCCCCACAACATGGGGACTCCAAAGCATCCTCCCCATGTTGAGGGCATGTGGCCTGGTGTGGTAAAGGAGGAGTTCTTTTCCTATGGCCTGCCAGGTTGCGTGCACAGATAAGGGTCTGGTATGGATTTTGGGGGGACCCTACGCCATTTTTTTTAAATTTGGCGCAGGCTTCCCCTTAATTTCCATAACAGACCTGAAGGGCCTGGTATGGATTTTGGGGGGACCCCCACGCAATTTTTTTTGACATATTTGGTTCAGGGTTCCCCTTAATATTTATACCAGACCCAAATGGCCTGGTAATGGACTAGGGGGGCCCCATCCCATTTTTTTCAATGAGTTTTATCTATATTGCCGAGACCTGACAATTCATTTCAGCTGTGATCAGTTTTGAACTACTTTATTCCTTTAGAAAGGTCATTTTGTTGTGGTACTGTTCTAAACACAGGAAAAATGCGCCACTTCACAGGCATACTATAGACACCCCCCAAGCATGATATTTAAAGGAATAATTCATTTTTATTTTTTCACTTTAAGCATTATTAAAATCACTGCTCCCGAAAAAACGGCCGTTTTTAAAAAATCTTTTTGCAGTGATACATGTCCCCTGGGGCAGGACCCAGGTCCCCAAACACTTTTTATGACAATAACTTGCATATAAGCCTTTAAAATGAGCACTTATGATTTTTCATGTTCATGTCCTATAGACTTTCAATGGTGTTTGTGTGTTCTTCAGAATTTTTTGGATGTTCTGGTGCGAACCGAACCAGGGGGTGTTCAGCTCATCCTTACCCAATACTCTAGACAACATATCCAACATATCCAATTGCGGCATCTACTAACTAAATACTGGCCTTTACTAATGGCGGATGCAACCATTAACAAATTCATCAAACCCTACCCTGAGATTACTTACCAACGTGCACCTCTCTCAGGGATCAATTGGTCAAGAGCCACTATTCCATTGAGGCTCCTGACCATCCATCCCATATCGGCACCTCTGCGGGAGATGTGACGTATGTCACTTTATTTCCAATGGTCAGGAGACTATTCTTTCAAACGGCCAAATCCATGCCATTAAACATATAGTTACCTGTCACACAGTTGGTGTGGTATATCTAGCTAAATATCTATGCGGATGCTTTTATGTGGGCAAGAATAAGCGCCCCTTTTTTAAGCGCATAAAGGACCACACTACCCCCATCTTTAAACGCCTCATGACTACTGCTATCAGCAGACATGTTGTGTTTCAACATGGCTTTGATCCTAACATGATCATGTTTACCGCCCTTGAACATGTACCCTTACATGTGAGGGGCGGAGGCCTCTATTGTACCCTATTACAATTAGAAATGCATTGGATCCATAACTTGGATGTAACAAGATGTCCAGGGTTGAATGAATATATAAGTTTTAAATCTTTTCTATAATGCAAAATTGTACCTATGTATACGTTATTTAACATTATGTGCATTCAACCTGGATTATCTTGCAAATTTTGGACCTATAGTTATGCCCTTTACTTATTATTCCCTCTCCTCTCCCCACATCATATATCTCCTTTGCCTTTTACCATCTTGGCTCAGTTGAATGATGCTACTGCACTTATTGCATTTATTGTATATTCTATGATATATCTTCATTATATACCTACTTTATTACCGGTTCACAAATTGTTTATTAAATGCATTTATATGATCTATATTCACATTAGTGTGTTGTAATACAATTACTCTGTCAAAATGTATTGTTTTTGCATCATGTGTCATGGTTCATGCTGACTAGGCTGGTACACATTAGTGGGTACACTGGTGTGGGGCCATTACCATATGTCACTTGCTGTCACGTACCTGGTGGTGGAGCCCAGAATGCAGGGACCGGCCTTTCATATGCCTCTGGCTCGAGAACCCCTGATAGAGGAGACAGGAACTCAAGAGTGCAGAGGGCCACAAGTGCCTGGCAGGTGGCGGGTGTTGGAGCTGATCCGGACCTCTGAAGCAGCTGAAGAGAACTGGCAGGAACGCTGGAACAGCAGACAGTGAGGAGGTGTTCTGTAGTTCAGCAGGAACACTGGCACAGCAGACTGCAAGGAGGTGCACTGGAACTTGACAGGAACACTGGAACAGCTGGCTGCAAGGATGAGCTCTGTAGCTGGGCCGGAACTCTGGAACAGCAGACATCAAGGAGGTGTTCTGTAGTTCAGCAGGAACACTGGCAAGGTCAGACAGGCAGGAGAGTAGTCGGGGTTCAGGCCGGGTCAGTAACAGGCGGGCAGCGAACAAACCGAAGGAAGAGGCAGGAGAGTAGTCAAGACAAGCCGGGGACTGGCAGCAAACAGGAGTAGTCAGGAACAGGCTGAGTAGACAGGAATCAGGTAAGCAGGTAACAAGTAGCTAAGGTCTCAGGAAAACGCTGTAGACTGGACAGCAAGAAGGCATGATGACAGACTCCTTTTAATAAGCTTCTTGGCACCAAGTGCTATCACACCATGCGCCTGCGCGCACCCGGGCGCACCTGTGCACACTCACGCATGCTAGCGCGCCCGCTCGCACCATCACGCACACCCCCATTCCCGCTGTCACGCACCCGTGTGCACCGGTTGGCTCTTCTGACAGGGGTTCTGCGCACAGGTCTTCCACAGGCAGCTGGATTACCAGAACGTCTTCCTTGACACTTGCTCTGCCTCCCTGCTTCTCTTCTCCCTTTCCTCCTTGCCTTGGTGACCCCCTTGGGCTGCATATGGGCCATCCATAGTGGCCTTGGGAGGGTAGTGTGTGTGGCTGCACAGACGCTCTGGGCATCTGTTCCTTTATGGGACAGATGCCCGCTTTTGTGGCTATGTGATGCGCCGTTTTGGGGCTATCTGGCCTGGTTTCACCTCTTCTTCTCTTTCTGCCCAATCTTCTTTGCCGATTGGATAGCTGCACGGAAGGTAGCTCCACCTGCTCCCCGCCTGTATTTCCAGTGACACGTATACATCATATGACAGCCAATGTCTGCCGCTCGGCATCTTGGTCTTTGTAGGTGAACGGAGGGCCTCCTCCGACGCACGCGCAGTGGCCTTGATTCGACCACAATCGGTCAGTGACGTCAGACTCTGACCGAGTGGGGGCATATAAGGTCGGCATGTCCAGCTCTAAACCAGCTGGATTACAGGGGCAACCATTGTGCTTTTTTAGTCTGTGGAAGGTAAATTTGGATGGCTATCCTTATACTATATGACCTGGCCTTTACCTTTACTATGTGCACATATGTGTGTTGCTCGATTGAATCTCTCTAATCAATCTGCCACTATTTCACTGTTTAGATTTCCCACATACAAGGCTATCCTTGTTGGTCTTTATACCTATAAATAATTTAACCTTTAGGGATTAGTCCCCTTCCAACTCTTCCCCTCCTTTATACTAAGTTATGTCTGTCATTTGCAAAATGCCTTTGCAGGCACTAATCCACCCCGGTCATATCTAGGTTCTTTCTCTGATTACCTTTCATTTCTATCTTCACTTGTTTATATTTTTTATTTTCATTTTTTTTCTATTTTTCTATTATTTAAACCCACTATTATTATTTGTTATTCTCTGTTAATAACTTCCTTTCATATCCATTAGTAGATTTAAATTGCTCTGCATCTTTTTTCATAATGGATGTTTTTTGCCGGGTTTACACCCTCAACCTGCATTTTGGCTTCTTGGCGCCCCTGTACCTATACCTTCTTATAAGCAGAGTTTATGTAAGTACTTTTGATGCTATGTTAGCCCCCTATATTGGACTATGTTATGTCCAATAGTACTTATTTCATTTTCTTGATTAATCTGTGATATAGTCTTGCCCCTGTATGCCCCCTGTGGCCACATAGAACCCCCCTTTGTCACGGTTGCTGGATTGATCCGGTTGTGTGCCCCCTATCGGGCTCCCCTTGGTAAGTTGGTTGGGATGTGTAGGGTGGGAGGGCTTTGAACCATGACGCATGATTTGTGATCTGTGACTGCTATGTTTACTTTTTTAATTATTGATATTTTGTTTATGTATTCATTACCATTAGAGCCATTGTTGACTCTGGTGACCACACAATCCCCTGAGGAAGCCATTGTTTGGCGAAACATGTAGGGACATGATATGCATCAGTGGCCACTTCATAGATATGGATACTTTGGCCAGTATTAGTTTATATTCTCTGCTCCTCCTTTCATGTACCCTATTTTCTGTAATTTTTTTTGTAATAGAATTTATATTTTTTAAGTAAAAACTGTACTTCTTTGCATGTGGCATGGCTATAATCCCTAACAAAATTCCCTTATTTTGATTTGTAAAAAATGTTGAAAACCATTTATCATTTTCTTTCCACTTCACAATTATGTGCCACTTTGTGTTGTTCTATCCCATAAAATCTCAATAAAATACAATTTACATTTTTCGTTGTTATATGACAAAATGTGAAACATTTCAAGGAGTATGAAAACTGTTTCAAGGCACTGTATATGTGAAACTGTATATGTGAAACTTATAGAGGGGGGCTCCCTTAACTAGTTTTAACCATTTCTAATGATGTTGAGGTAAGAAATGTGACCATACCCCTGAAAAACAATCCCACACCATAACCCCCCTCCATCAAATGATTTGGAGGGGTGGCCTAATACTTTTGGCAATATAGTGTGGATGAGCAAGTTTGGGGTGGAGGAACTTGCCTGGCCTGACCTCAAACCGATAGAACACCTTTGGGATGAATTAGAGCGGAGACTGTGAGCCAGGCCTTCCCGTCTAACATCAGTGCCTAACCTCATAGACACACTCATAAAGCTAGTGGAAAGCCTTCCCAGAAGAGTTGAAGTTGTTATAGCTGCAAAGGGTGGGCCAACTCAATATTGAACCCTACGGACAAAGACTGTGATACCAAGAAAGTTCATGTGCATGTAAAGGCAGGTGTCCCAATACTTTTGGCAATATAGTGTGTGTGTGTGTGTATGTATATATATATATATATATATATATATATATATATATATATATATATATATATATATATATATACACACAGTATCTCACAAAAGTGACACTGTTATACAAGCTGTACAGTCACTACTTTACATTGTAGCAAAGAGATTTCTTCAGCGTTGCCACATGAAAAAATATAATCTAATATTTACAAAAATGGGAGGGATGTACTCACTTTTGTGAGATATTGTATCTTCTTACACATACACAGAAATTACTACCATATCAAAGTTAATAGCATAACAACTAATACTACGTACTTGGTAAATCAATAATTATTATAAACTAGAAAAAGTAGGATTCTTTTCAGGTTTGTACACATGAGTGTTTGTGTTTTAATATTAAACTGCATTTATAAACTTTTTGATGAATCAAGAATATAGTGGTTGATTTTTAAACTGGATCATTGAAGCAATGGTATCTTTTAATTGATGTTGTTCTTGCTGTGCATCATGTAGAATTTCCTAAATGCAACGTTTCCTGCATTTGAATTGCTTTCATTACAGCATAAGTGTAAATAGGAAGGATATATGAACATACTGTATAGTAAATATATGGTAAGCGCAGCATAGAACCATTGACAAAACTTCTCAAATACAATCTTTTTTTTTTCCTTTTAAAAACATAAAAGCTTGTTCTCTAGGCTGTATTTGACCTGCTTATGGGTCATAGGCCCCTGCACACAAGACTCGATCATTACCTTCAACTTTCTAAAATGAGAAAAAGGAGACCTTACAGCACAAAATATACTGTGCAGGCAAAGACACCCCTGTCATGCCATATGCTACGGGGTATATAAGAGCAAATGCATGCAAAATGAATGGTTAAACTCACAAGTGCTCTATTTCACTCTTATTTTTTATATATGCTTTTCAAAGCAACAAATACAGTAAAATATACAGTATCTCACAAAAGTGAGTACACCCCCCACATTTTTGGAGTTCACCAGTTCTTCACAGGTTGCCACTGAAGTCCTCTTTCACTCCTCCATGTTGACATCACGGAGCTGGTGGAGGCTGGAGACCTTGTGCTCCTCCACATTCTGTTTGAGGATGCCCCACAGATGCTCAATAGGGTTTAGGTCTGGAGACCTTCTTGGCCAGTCTATCACCTTTACCCTCAGCTTCTTTAGCAAGACAGTGGTCATCTTGGAGGCGTGTTTGGGGTCGCTATCATGTTGGAATACTGCCCTGCGGCCCAGTCTCCAAGTGGAGGGGATCGTGCTCTGCTTCAGTATGTCACAGTACATGTTGGCATTCATGGTTCCGTCAATGAATTGTAGCTCCCCGGTGCCGGCAGCACTCATGCAGCCCCAGACCATGGCACTCCCACCACCATGCTTGACTGTAGGCAAGACAGACTTGTCTTTGTACTCCTCACCTGGTTGCCACCACACACGCTTCACACCATCTGAACCAAAATAAGTTTATCTTGGTCTCATCAGACCACAGGACATGGTTCCAGTAATCCATGTCCTTAGTCTGCTTGTCTTCAGCAAGCTGTTTGCAGGCTTTCTTGTGCATCATCTTTAGAAGAGGCTTCCTTCTGGGATGACGGCCATGTAGACCAATTTAATGCAGTGTGCGACATATGGTCTAAGCACTGACAGGCTGACCCCCCACCCCTTCAACCTCTGCAGCAATGCTGGCAGCACTCATACATCTATTTCCCAAAGACAACCTCTGGATATGACGCTGAGCACGTGCACTCAACTTCTTTGGTAGGCCTTTCTGAGTGGAACCTGTCTTGTTAAACAGCTGTATGGTCTTGGCCACCATGCTGCAGCTCATTTTCAGGGTCTTGGCAATCTTCTTATAGCCTAGGCCATCTTTATGTAGAGCAACAATTCTTTTTTTCAGATCCTCAGAGAGTTCTTTGCCATAAGGTGCCGTGTTGAACTTCCAGTGACCAGTATGAGAGAGTGAGAGCGATAACACCAAATGTAACACACATGCTCCCCATTCACACCTGAGACCTTGTAACACTAGCAAGTCACATGACACAGGTGAGGAAAAATGGCTAGTTGGGCCCAGTTTTCACATTTTCACTTAGGGGTGTACTCACCTTTGTTGCCAGCGGTTTAGACATTAATGGCTGTCTGTTGAGTTATTTTGAGAGGACAGCAAATTTACACTGTTATACAAGCTGTACACTCACTACTTTACATTGTAGCAAAGTGTCATTTCTTCAGTGTTGTCACATGAAAAGATAGAATAAAATATTTACAAAAATGTGAGGGGTGTACTCAATTTTGTGATATACTGTATATTGGATGAAAGGTTTAGTGTAGTATAACACTTTTAGAATTTAAACATGCATTTCTTTATAGTGGTCTATAGCTTAGAACAAAACAAGGGCCAACTGAGAAGGATTTGGCTTGGCAAACTGAACAGCTCCTTCAAATGAGGGACATTTGGTAGCTATGATTTATAGTGTGGTGAGGCCATGGTTGAGAACTTCTCAAGAGAATGAGGTGCTCTACTCCCATGAATGTGGCATGCAGAACTGTGAGTGGGGTGTGTAGTTTAAAGTTTTGCTTGGCCATGTTGTGGCAATAGGTAAAGGAGTGCAGCTTGCTCTGCAAATTCAACACACAAAAGAATGCTGCATGTATCTTTCCAGTGGTGGTTGTTTGGGACAAGAAGGATCCCCCATAGCCTGTTAACACTGAAAATGTTCCCTTTTAGATTGTAAGATCTAGTGAGCAGGGCCCTCTGATTTCTCTTGCATTGAATTGTATTGTACTGTTTGCCCTAACGTTGTAAAGCTCTGCGCAAACTGTCAACGCTTTATAAATCCTGTATTATAATAATAATAATGTGCCATTTTTTGCAGTAGTAGTGCCTCATTGACCCTGAGCTGCAAAAGACCAGATACGTCCCAGTGAGGTGAGATCTTCCCACTCAGTAGTAGTGTTGTGGAAAACCAACATTAATAAGAGCTTAGCATGCAGAGTGGTTTATGGACTGTCATCTGTAAGTTAATGTGCCAACATGTTTGGTAGAACTGTCAAACTGGCACTCCCTGCTGTTTTGACAAAGCAGTCTGAGAACAAGCACCAAAACAGCACCTGTCATTTTTCAGGCAAGCTTTGTATGAGTGATGCCTCTGTGGATTACCCAGTTATTGTTTTCAGTGTTATTAGGAATCCTTCAGTAAAGGTTCATAGCATCAGATTTCTGTCTGTGTGTCATTCCTGGAAGACAGAAGGCACTGGTGAAAAATATTCAGTGGTCACCTGCTCAGTTAACCATTTGTCTGAGTGCCTAGCTATTTAATTTATATTGCAAGCTGACACAGGCAAAATGGTGCAGCTTCTGGACCTCCAGGTCAGAAAGCAGTAAATTGGTGAAAACAAGAACACCCAGCACACATATAAACAGAAGAAGACCTGTATTAGCAGCAAAACATATTCGAGAAGTGGGATTCCCCAAAGAACCACAGATATTACTGGATTAAAAAAAAACCTTTGGGCGGTTTGGCAGTGCAAACTGTCTAAAGCATTTATGTTCATATTTAACTAGGATGTACTATTAAGGTGTAGTTAAGATATTTAAAAAAAAAGAAAAACAAATCATTGGTGTAATGCAATAGATTTCACTGATATTGAGATCAGTGCTTTTGAATGACTTCAAGCAAATCCATGGTCAGAATTTAAAATCATACATATTTATTCTTGCATGATTTGGGACAATTCAGATATTCTCCTGCTGCACAACACTTGCTGCAGACTATCTCACCTTCTCCCTCCAGCACAACTCTTCAGGCGCAGCTAGCACATGGTTAGGCCTAACTCTGGTTTCAGCCAGGCCTTAGCAAAATTCCTTATTGCAGGCAGGGATCGCGGTAGGTTTTGTAGTGTAGCAACAAAAATAGGAAAGTCTTTAGTGCTAGCTGACCTTGGTGGACTACTGATCCCAGTCAGCCTTTGCAGACCCTGACAGCCATCCTGGCTGCAGCTGCCCAACTTCACTGCCAGTGACATCACAGTCTCTCCCGCTGGCTCTGCATCCACCTCTGACTGCACACTCCCGGTCCTCTCCGGCATGCCTCTCCCAGCTCTCCCGACTGTGCCTGCCACTCACCGACACCTGACAGAGCCCCTCTCCTGCTCCTGTTCAGGACACCCCTTGGGTTGTGTGGGGCTCTTGTTCAGCTCCGAGCCCCTGGCCCAAGGTCACCCCCCCCAGACTGGGGGGCTCCCTCCAAGGCCCCGACAGCCTAATACTCCATCTCCAGTTCTTCCACCCGAACAACTACTTCCTAGCTAGGCTGACCCTGGGTATTTAAGGAGGCCTGCCCCCTTCCAATCCAGATTGGGGATTGGTCAGGGCTCCTCAGAACACCCCAGACAGCTCTACCCTTCTTCCCCTCCTTCCTTCTAGAAGCCTCTAGAAGAAGAAGGGAGGTAAGAACCCCACCACTCCATCCAACTTTCGACCCATATCGCTTTTAAACACAGATGTTAAACGCTATGCTAAGATCCTAGCCCATAAAATCCTCCCCATTCTATAATTACTGATCAACCCAGATCAAATAGGCTTTACCTCAGTAAGACAGGCATCAGATGCCACAAACAGAGTTATCAACGTCAGCCATTATGCAAAATCCTGTCGAGTTCCTTCTCTGCTCCTTTCTTTGGATGCAGAGAAGGCATTCGACAGGATCCATTGGGGATACATGATGCACACCCTCAAGAGATTTGGTTTTGCTGGACCCATTCTCTCTGCCATTCTAGCTCTTTACCTGTCTCCGTGTGCAAAGGTGTACACATCAAATATTCTATCCCAACCCTTTCCCATATCTCTTGTAATTGTAATTTTTTTAGTTCAAAAATAGTAAAGACATGACAGATTTATCACAAGATGTACAATAATGAAAAAGAAAAACAGAAAATAAAATAAGTACATATGATTCAAATGTAAAGATAACATATTCCATGGAGCATTGTGAAAACTTTTTCAGCGTATCTAGGATAGGATAGAACAGTAACAGTCACCACAGGGCATATGCATATTTCACAGAGCGTATAGTCATGAGTGTCTTCTCACAATACAAGGGTCTTCAATAGAGCAATACCAAAGAAAAAAAACCCCATATAACTCTTCTACCCAAATCAGAGCTCCCAAAGGCCCTTTCCCATATCTAATGGAACAAGGCAGGGGTGCCCCATGTCCCCTTCGATCTTTAATCCTCTCGTATCTGAGAGCTGATAAAATCAGAGCACACCCTGATATATCAGGCTTCTCGCTTCAAGACAAATCTCACAATATAAATCTGTTTGCTGATGATATCGTCCTGTTTATAACCTCACCATCTTAATATCTTCCTCATGCCCACGATATTCTCAACAGTTAAAGCCAAATTTCAAATTACAAGGTTCATTTTACAAAATCACTCATCACTCATACTAGGGATGGGGTTATCTCCCCACCTCCAATCTCAACTACAGGCTTCCTTTTCCTACACATGGAGTAAATGTAGCATAACATACTTAGGATTACAACTAACAGCAGACCCCTTGAAATTGGCAAATGCAAATTATCCACCCCTGATAGAAAAAATAACTAAAGAAACTAAACGTTTAGCCAAGGTTGAACTTTCTTGGCCTCATTTAAAATGCTTTTGCTCCCCCAAATCCTGCACATTTTTTGAACACTCCCCATTCCACTTAAAACCACACACCTCCGATCGCTGAACTCTCTCCTCAAACAATTCATTTGGTGCTCCAAAGGACCCAGATGTTCCAAAGCTCTTCTAAACAAGCACAGATCTGCAGGTGGCATGGGGTTCACCGATATACACGACTACTATCGTGCCTACTCCCTACTTACTCATATTAAGACATGGTTCACACCCATCCCAGATGTTCCCTGGTGTAACATTGGGCAAGCCTTAAGCCCAACTTTGGACTTATGTTCACTTCTACTCCTCGACATTTGGAGATCATTTCCCCTGCAACACTTCCCACTTACCATACAAGCCTTTTTAATAGCTTTGAGAGATCTTCACAAATCCATATCCCTATCATCTAAAGTGACTGATGTCCCCATACCTATCAAAATTCTGACAAACGCAATTCCCAACATTGTACTCCTGGACTGGCAGAAAAAAGGCATTACCCATATTGCTGATCTACTGTATACAACAATAACCGCCTTAAGACCTTTGATACACTTAAAAGAGAATATTGCCTTACACCCATGGACTACTATAAGTACCATCAAATCTCCCATTTTCTGGGATCTCTAGAAACCCACCATATATACCTTCATGACACAGTATGGGAATTCTGTACATGGTCACCTGTGTCCTCTAAAGGCATATCCCTTTTCTATAATCTCTTCCAACACAAACTCACCTTTATAAAATCATCCCCCTATCAGAAACGGGAGGCAGACTTAGGTAAAATCTTCACACCTTTGCAATGGCAAACTGCCTTCAGAACAATATATAAAGCTTCTAAATGTGTAAACCACTGGGAACTCTCCCAAAAAATAGCCCTGAGGTGGTACCTCACACTGTACCGGATGTCCAAAATTTCCCAAACTAACTCTCCTTTGTGCTGGAGAGAATGTGGGGTGGTGGGAAATATTATGCATATGTTCTGGTCTTGTAAGCATCTAACCAGCTTTTGGAACAGTATATTTCGACACATTTCAACTATGACAGGAATCTTTACATCTCCAGATCCTGGGATGGCTATTTTAAACCTAGGTATTAAGACCTTCCCCCCATACTTTTGCACAATGTTCACACATATATTACTAGCAGACAGGTCACTAAAAACGAGAAATTGGAAATCCAATATACAGTGCCTTGCAAAATATTCACCCCCCTTGGCTTTTTACCTATTTGTTACATTATAGCCTTTAGTTTAATGTTTTTTTTTAAATCTGAATTATATGTAATGGATCAGAACACAATAGTCTAAGTTGGTGAAGTAAAATTAGAAAAATATATACATAAAACTAATTTTTCAGAAATAAAAAATGATAATTGGCATGTGTGTATGTATTTACCCCCTTTGTTATGAAGCCCATAAAAAGCTCTGGTGCAACCAATTACCTTCAGAAGTCACATAATTAGTGAAATGATGTCCACCTGTGTGCAATCTAAGTGTCACATGATCTGTCATTACTTATACACACACACACACACATTTTTGAAAGGCCCCAGAGGCTACAACACCTAAGCAAGAGGCACTGTTAGCCAAACACTGCCATGAAGACCAAGGAACTCTTCAAACAAGTAAAGGACAATGTTGTTGAGAAGAACAAGTCAGGGTTAGGTTATAAAAAAAAAATCCAAATCTTTGATGATCCCTAGGAGCACCATCAAATCTATCATAACCAAATGGAAAGAACATGGCACAACAGCAAACCTGCCAAGAGACGGCCGTACATTAAAACTCACGGACAGGGCAAGGAGGGCATTAATCAGAGAGGCAGCACAGAGACCTAAGGTAACCCTGGAGGAGCTGCAGAGTTCCACAGCAAAGACCGGAGTATCTATACTAGGGATGAGCTTCGAGTTTGAGTCGAACTCATGTTCAACTCGAACATTGGCTGTTCGCAAGTTCACCGAACAGCGAACAATTTGGGGTGTTCGCGGCAAATTCGAATGCCGCGGAACACCCTTTAAAAGTCTATGGGAGAAATCAAAAGTGCTAATTTTAAAGGCTAATATGCAAGTTATTGTCATAAAAAGTGTTTGGGGACCTGGGTCCTGCCCCAGGGGACATGGATCAATGCAAAAAAAAAGTTTTAAAACGGCCGTTTTTTCAGGAGCAGTGATTTTAATAATGCTTAAAGTCAATCAATAAAAGTGTAATATCCCTTTAAATTTCGTACCTGGGGGGTGTCTATAGTGTGCCTGTAAAGGGGCGCATGTTTCCTGTGTTTAGAACAGTCTGACAGCAAAATGACATTTTGAAGGAAAAAACTCATTTAAAACTACCCGCGGCTATTGCATTGCCGACAATACACATAGAAGTTCATTGATAAAAACGGCATGGGAATTCCCCAAAGGGGAACCCCGAACCAAAATTAAAAAAAAAAAAATGACGTGGGAGTCCCCCTAAATTCCATACCAGGCCCTTCAGGTCTGGTATGGATATTAAGGGGAACCCCGGCCAAAATTTAAAAAAAAAAATGACGTGGGGTTCCCCCTAAATTCCATACCAGACCCTTCAGGTCTGGTATGGATTTTAAGGGGAACCCCGCGCCAAAAAAAAAAAAAAAACGGCGTGGGGTCCCCCCAAAAATCCATACCAGACCCTTATCCGAGCACGCAACCTGGCAGGCCGCAGGAAAAGAGGGGGGGACGAGAGTGCGGCCCCCCCTCCCTCCTGAACCGTACCAGGCCACATGCCCTCAACATTGGGAGGGTGCTTTGGGGTAGCCCCCCAAAACACCTTGTCCCCATGTTGATGAGGACAAGGGCCTCATCCCCACAACCCTGGCCGGTGGTTGTGGGGGTCTGCGGGCGGGGGGCTTATCGGAATCTGGAAGCCCCCTTTAACAAGGTGACCCCTAGATCCCGGCCCCCCCCCTGTGTGAAATGGTAAGGGGGTACATAAGTACCCCTACCATTTCACGAAAAAAGTGTCAAAAATGTTAAAAATGACAAGAGACAGTTTTTGACAATTCCTTTATTTAAATGCTTCTTCTTTCTTCTATCTTCCTTCATCTTCTGGTTCTTCTGGTTCTTCTGGCTCTTCTGGCTCTTCTGGTTCTTCCTCCGGCGTTCTCGTCCAGCATCTCCTCCGCGGCATCTTCTATCTTCTTCTCCTCGGGCCGCTCCGCACCCATGGCATGGGGGGGAGGCTCCCGCTCTTCTCTTCTTCTTTTCTTCTCTTCTTCTCTTCTTCATTTTCTTCTCCGGGCCGCTCCGCAATCCATGCTGGCATGGAGGGAGGCTCCCGCTGTGTGACGGCGCTCCTCGTCTGACAGTTCTTAAATAACGGGGGGGGGCGGGGCCACCCGGTGACCCCGCCCCCCTCTGACGCACGGTGACTTGACGGGACTTCCCTGTGACGTCACGGGGAATGCCACAGGGAAGTCCCGTCAAGTCACCGTGCGTCAGAGGGGGGTGGGGTCACCGGGTGGCCCCGCCCCCCCGTTATTTAAGAACTGTCAGACGAGGAGCGCCGTCACACAGCGGGAGCCTCCCTCCATGCCAGCATGGATTGCGGAGCGGCCCGGAGAAGAAAATGAAGAAGAGAAGAAGAGAAGAAAAGAAGAAGAGAAGAGCGGGAGCCTCCCCCCCATGCCATGGGTGCGGAGCGGCCCGAGGAGAAGAAGATAGAAGACGCCGCGGAGGAGATGCTGGACGAGAACGCCGGAGGAAGAACCAGAAGAGCCAGAAGAACCAGAAGAACCAGAAGATGAAGGAAGATAGAAGAAAGAAGAAGCATTTAAATAAAGGAATTGTCAAAAACTGTCTCTTGTCATTTTTAACATTTTTGACACTTTTTTCGTGAAATGGTAGGTACCCCCTTACCATTTCACACGGGGGGGGCCGGGATCTGGGGGTCACCTTGTTAAAGGGGGCTTCCAGATTCCGATAAGCCCCCCGCCCGCAGACCCCCACAACCACCGGCCAGGGTTGTGGGGATGAGGCCCTTGTCCTCATCAACATGGGGACAAGGTGTTTTGGGGGGCTACCCCAAAGCACCCTCCCAATGTTGAGGGCATGTGGCCTGGTACGGTTCAGGAGGGAGGGGGGGCAGCACTCTCGTCCCCCCCTCTTTTCCTGCGGCCTGCCAGGTTGCGTGCTCGGATAAGGGTCTGGTATGGATTTTTGGGGGGACCCCACGCCGTTTTTTTTTTTTTTTTTTGGCGCGGGGTTCCCCTTAAAATCCATACCAGACCTGAAGGGTCTGGTATGGAATTTAGGGGGAACCCCACGTCATTTTTTTTTTTAAATTTTGGTTCGGGGTTCCCCTTTGGGGAATTCCCATGCCGTTTTTATCAATGAACTTCTATGTGTATTGTCGGCAATGCAATAGCCGCGGGTAGTTTTAAATGAGTTTTTTCCTTCAAAATGTCATTTTGCTGTCAGACTGTTCTAAACACAGGAAACATGCGCCCCTTTACAGGCATACTATAGACACCCCCTAAGTACGAAATTTAAAGGGATATTACACTTTTATTGTTTGACTTTAAGCATTATTAAAATCACTGCTCCTGAAAAAACGGCCGTTTTTAAAACTTTTTTTTGCATTGATCCATGTCCCCTGGGGCAGGACCCAGGTCCCCAAACACTTTTTATGACAATAACTTGCATATAAGCCTTTAAAATTAGCACTTTTGATTATTCATGTTCGTGTCCCATAGACTTTAACGGTGTTCGCATGTTCGAACGAACTTTTTTCCTGTTCGCATGTTCTGGTGCGAACCGAACAGGGGGGTGTTCGGCTCATCCCTAATCTATACATAGGATGATAACAAATAGGTATCCTAAATGCTCACGCCCTCTGCACGAGGAACACCTCCACCGCGCCAATGTCACCCCTAAAACTATGAAAATACTAAATAAATAGACACCAGTGACAGTGATTAAATTAAAATAAACTAGTAAACACAGAAAATGTAGAGCTGCCCTCTTAAAATCACAATATGAATCAATAGTTAATTTAATCCTAAATGTCGGTTAAAAACCAAAAATGGTGAACCGACACATAGGGTAAATTAGAAGGCGCTCAAAAACAGTCTAGGTGTACCTTGTAGTACAAATATTAGTGACAATCTCTATTGGTCAATAGGTTCCCTGGATATAAAGAATAAAGGTGTATCCGCAGTGTGAAATGGTGGTGATACCCTCTATTAATGAATCAATCACCTAAGTGTAACACACCTCTAATATTCAACAGGTTACCTGGGTATAAACAGTAAAGGTGTACCTTGCAGCATACAATAGTGGTGACACCCTCTAATAGTGAATCAATAAACTAAATGTAGCACACTGAATTAACAGTGGACCACAAAACTGTATAAGTCTGTAAACATAAAATAAACTTACAAAATGGTGGTGATACCCTCTAATTAGTGAATCAATCACCTAAGTGTATCACGCCTCTATTCTTCAACAGGTTAACTGGGTGTAAACAATCAGGGTATAACTTGCAGTATACAATAGTGGTGACACCCTCTACTAGTGGATCAATCACCTAAGTGTAGCACACTGAGTTAATAGTGGACCACAAAAGTGTATAAACCTGTAAACATAAAATAAGCTTACAAAATGTATAGTGTGATCATATAAATAATTTTACACATATAAAAGTGACAGCGATAAAAAATATAAACTAGTGCAAGTATTTCAATTCATGCTGCAAAAGTTAAAAACTCCATATACAGTCCATGAATGAAACCAGCCTCCAAACAGGCTGCAGGTGATATAAAATAGTGACGATGAAATATAAATCAAATGTCCCACACAGATGATTCCTCAGTGATAAATGTCAAATGATGAGTAACTCCGTGCTTCTTCCACCTCACCACCGTGCCAGTGAATCACACTCTCCAGACATACACTCACCGAAATATAATGCCAGCATTCTCATGCAAGGCAAAACAAGCTCTCTTTACCACACTCCAGGGTAAATAGTGCATACGAAGTTCACAGCGATGGTATTCAATGGATCCACATAAAAGAAAATAAATGCTCCAATAGTGTAATTCAGCAACAACAATTTATTAAAATCACTGCAATCCTCACACATAGCACTCACATTGTGTAAACGTAAAAAGGCACAGAACGTGTAATAAACGGCAAGCCTCAACTTAGTGGATTAAACAATAACCAATGGTCACGGCGGACCCGAGGTGTACAGCTGCTGGATGTGCTCTCACCCCTCCCTCGGGATACCTCCGTCCCTCCGTGCGCTCGTAATCCTATCCTCCTGTGTGGCCGACAGCATGTACGTCACAACTCACAGCCATGCCCCCGACATGTTTCGTCATGGATAGACTTCTTCATGGGATTGGCTGTGTTCGCTGCCACTCAACCCTTTTATCTGCTCTGAAATACACGCCCACTGGGTTACGTACTGCGCATGCGCACACCTCGCGTCCCCGTGTGCTGGATACAATAATGTCTCATACAGCAGATACAAGTAGGAATCAGGCACATGAGAAGATTCTAATAATGATTGGTGCAGTTAACAGGATCTAGGCAGTCTACCCAAATAGTATGCTTATATGAGTGTAAACCGCAATACCCTAAATACATAAAATTACCACATCAGTACCAGCCAGTAGTCACAATGATCTTTCACATAGTTAACCCACTGCCTAGATAAGAAGATGGTACATATAGCAACCCCCTTGCACGGTACATAGACTGAGATCAAATATTAACTGGTCTGGACCTACTCATTTCCCAGTCATAATACCTAAACAAAATATATAAATAATTAAAAGCTACGTTCTTCCTGTATATCATAATTACAATATAATCTACATTACATAAAAATGCTGAACTAAAAGAGAACAATTTAAAAAATCATCCACATTAATATAGATCCTCTAATAAAATATATAATAAAAATGAAAACCATATAGTGCGATGTTAAATTCTACTTAAGGGATAAATGTAAATATAAAATGTAAGCAAATATTTATGTTACATAAACATTCTATAAGGATACCAATTAAAAACCAGCGAAGGTTGCAAACAATATTACCTAACCCCTCAGGCAAGTACTGAACAGCGATACATGACCCCCCTTATATAGGTATTCATAGCTCAGTAATTACCAGGGTGATGACCGCAATCGTATAACATCCATATACAATGTATGTCAGAAAACAAGCTCCCTTCTCTTCCCTCCTCTTAGGGACTACTACCTATCCCAAAAAGAATTTTTTATAAAGTATAACACCCAACGTATACTCCATAAAAACGTATCCCCTACTCCCCCTACTACAGTACATACAAGGGTGGGGAAATATGTGCGGATGCCAATTCCTGAAACATTCCCTAAAGTGCACCAAAAATATGGAGACAGCATCCCTAAATGTGCACCAAAAATTTGTGGACAGCATCCAGAAATCAGAAAGTTCTCAAAGATAAGATAACCGTCAAAAATTCAAAAATTCAAATATCCTAATCCTCCGAGCTCCAATATTCATAGCGAATAACGAGCTAGGAAAACCAAATCTAAAAATCATTGATGAAGCAGTTTAAATCTAGTTCTATGTTCAACCCTCTAGGAGTCAAACTCTTCATCAAATAAATCCATCTGGTTTCCCGTTGGGAAAGATCCCTGACTCTGTTAGACCCTCTCCAGGAGGGGTGTACAATGTCAATCCCACAGAATTGTAATAGTGATGGGTCTTATTGGTGTTTTTCTTTAAAATGTAGGGAGACACTATGGTACTTATAACCATTCTTTATGTTGGTTAGATGTTCCGAAATCCTAATCCTCAACAATCTCTTCGTCCTCCCCACATACAGAAGTTTTTAATTGGTATCCTTATAGAATGTTTATGTAACATAAATATTTGCTTACATTTTATATTTACATTTATCCCTTAAGTAGAATTTAACATCGCACTATATGATTTTCATTTTTATTATATATTTTATTAGAGGATCTATATTAATGTGGATGATTTTTTAAATTGTTCTCTTTTAGTTCAGCATTTTTATGTAATGTGGATTATATTGTAATTATGATATACAGGAAGAACGTAGCTTTTAATTATTTATATATTTTGTTTAGGTATTATGACTGGGAAATGAGTAGGTCCAGACCAGTTAATATTTGATCTCAGTCTATGTACCGTGCAAGGGGGTTGCTATATGTACCATCTTCTTATCTAGGCAGTGGGTTAACTATGTGAAAGATCATTGTGACTACTGGCTGGTACTGATGTGGTAATTTTATGTATTTAGGGTATTGCGGTTTACACTCATATAAGCATACTATTTGGGTAGACTGCCTAGATCCTGTTAACTGCACCAATCATTATTAGAATCTTCTCATGTGCCTGATTCCTACTTGTATCTGCTGTATGAGACATTATTGTATCCAGCACACGGGGACGCGAGGTGTGCGCATGCGCAGTACGTAACCCAGTGGGCGTGTATTTCAGAGCAGATAAAAGGGTTGAGTGGCAGCGAACACAGCCAATCCCATGAAGAAGTCTATCCATGACGAAACATGTCGGGGGCATGGCTGTGAGTTGTGACGTACATGCTGTCGGCCACACAGGAGGATAGGATTACGAGCGCACGGAGGGACGGAGGTATCCCGAGGGAGGGGTGAGAGCACATCCAGCAGCTGTACACCTCGGGTCCGCCGTGACCATTGGTTATTGTTTAATCCACTAAGTTGAGGCTTGCCGTTTATTACACGTTCTGTGCCTTTTTACGTTTACACAATGTGAGTGCTATGTGTGAGGATTGCAGTGATTTTAATAAATTGTTGTTGCTGAATTACACTATTGGAGCATTTATTTTCTTTTATGTGGATCCATTGAATACCATCGCTGTGAACTTCGTATGCACTATTTACCCTGGAGTGTGGTAAAGAGAGCTTGTTTTGCCTTGCATGAGAATGCTGGCATTATATTTCGGTGAGTGTATGTCTGGAGAGTGTGATTCACTGGCACGGTGGTGAGGTGGAAGAAGCACGGAGTTACTCATCATTTGACATTTATCACTGAGGAATCATCTGTGTGGGACATTTGATTTATATTTCATCGTCACTATTTTATATCACCTGCAGCCTGTTTGGAGGCTGGTTTCATTCATGGACTGTATATGGAGTTTTTAACTTTTGCAGCATGAATTGAAATACTTGCACTAGTTTATATTTTTTATCGCTGTCACTTTTATATGTGTGTAATTATTTATATGATCACACTATATATTTTGTAAGCTTATTTTATGTTTACAGGTTTATACACTTTTGTGGTCCACTATTAACTCAGTGTGCTACACTTAGGTGATTGATCCACTAGTAGAGGGTGTCACCACTATTATATACTGCAAGTTATACCCTGATTGTTTACACCCAGTTAACCTGTTGAAGAATAGAGGCGTGATACACTTAGGTGATTGATTCACTAATTAGAGGGTATCACCACCATTTTGTAAGTTTATTTTATGTTTACAGATTTATACAGTTTTGTGGTCCACTGTTAATTCAGTGTGCTACATTTAGTTTATTGATTCACTATTAGAGGGTGTCACCACTATTGTATGCTGCAAGGTACACCTTTACTGTTTACACCCAGGTAACCTGTTGAATATTAGAGGTGTGTTACACTTAGGTGATTGATTCATTAATAGAGGGTATCACCACCATTTCACACTGCGGATACACCTTTATTCTTTATATCCAGGGAACCTATTGACCAATAGAGATTGTCACTAATATTTGTACTACAAGGTACACCTGGACTGTTTTTGAGCGCCTTCTAATTTACCCTATGTGTCGGTTCACCATTTTTGGTTTTTAACCGACATTTAGGATTAAATTAACTATACATAGGATGACAATAAGCCGTACACTCCATAGAGTTGGGCTTTATGGCAGAGTGGTCAGAAGAAAGCCATTACTTTCAGCAAAAAAATGGCACATTTTGAGTTTGCGAAAAGGCATGTGGGAGACACCCAAAATGTATGGAGGAAGGTGCTCTCGTCTGATGTCTGATGAGACAGCCATCAAAGAAAATGCTATGTCTGGTGCAAACCCAACATATCACATCACCCAAAGAACACCATCCCCACAGTGAAAATATGGTGGTGGCAGCATCATGCTGTGGGGATGTTTTTTGAGCAGTCAGGACTGGGAAACTGGTCAGAGTTGAGGGAAAGATGAATGGTGCTAAATACAGGGATATTCTTGAGCAAAACCTGTACCACTCTGTGTGTGTGATTTGAGGCTAGGATGGAGGTTCACCTTCCAGCAGGACAATGACCCCAAACACACTGCTAAAGCAACACTTGAGTGATTTAATGGCCTAGTCAAAGCCCCGACCTCAATCTAATAGAAAATCTGTTTTCAGACTTAAAGAATGCTGTTCACAAGTGCAAACCATACAACTTGAAGGACCTGGAGCAGTTTTGCAAGGAGGAATGGGCAAAAATCCCAGTGGTAAGATGTGGCAAGCTCATAAAGACTTATCCAAAGTGACTTGGAGCTGTGATAGCCGCAAAAGTTGGCTCTACAAAGTATTGACTTTAGGGGGGTGAATAGTTATGCACATTGACTTTTTCTGTTATTTTGTCCTATTTGTTGTTTACTTCACAATAAAAAAAAAACAACTTCAAAGTTGTGGGAATGTTCTGTAAATTAAATGATGCAAATCCTCAAACAATCCATGTTAATTCCAGGTTGTGAGGCAACAAAACACGAAAAATGCCAAGGGAGGTGAATACTTTTGCAACGCACTGTAGTGCCTAATGTATCCGAAGCTCTCAAAATTATGCAGTCTCACTTTACTTACTTGTCAACAATTCTGGCACTAGAAAGAAATTTGACACACAGTGGAATGTCTGGAGAGAAAGGCTTAACATAGTCCAATGATGTGTTTGCTTTGATAACACTGTACTGCTGTTAACTATATTTCACAGTTGCCCTACCCTATCCAATTGATAGCTTAAGAATGTCCATCTCACTATTACTTTTATTATTACTTTTATTTTCACTTTTATTCTCAATTTTATTTTCATTTTAATTTTCACTATTTCTTATGTTATTAGTATGCTATTATTATGGTTGGATTGCTCCTTACACATTTGTGCTATATACGATTGACTCTGTTATTTTGTCCTTTGGAGACTACTCCTTCCTTTTTGTACCCTCTATGTAGTTTTACACTGTATTTTGTATTGTGAAAAATTTATCAATAAAAACAATAAAAAAAAAACAAAAAAACAAACAGTCCTAGCTTTTAGGCCTGCCTAAATTTACCAGCTCTAAAAAAAAATCTCACTGTAGCACCTACACTAGGTAGAGGGTGCTACATATACATTTCCAATACTGCCCTACACTTTTTTTCTAGTCTACCCCTACAAATCTGATTGATCTTGAAGTTTGTAAATTATTTTGTGAAGCATCCACACACATTTACTTCCTTGGATTCTGTGACATGCATTCACTATTTCCTGTGAATAGGAACTGCTGTGTCATAAAATTCATTCAAATTCATGAACCTGCCTTCTTAACTGCAGAGGTGCTGAGAGAAGGGGTTTCAGGAGGTGGAGTCAGTACAGGAATCACTAATTGCAGGCAGCAAGGTACCATGGGGTAGGTACTCCTTAGAAATTGAAAGTAAACAGCAGAGGAGAAGCTGTAAAGCATGCAGGGAGTCCAAAAAGTCCTGGAAAGAGATGACCAATAAACAGGCAGAACTCACAGCATTAAAGGATATTTTATATGTAAACTTATATTTGATTGTCAAATAAAACTATTGTTTATATTACTATTACAATGCTGATATTATCAAATGAAAGTGCATGCTGTGACCATAGAACTCCTTTAAAGTGTATCCAAAATCAAAGGTTTCTTTTTGGATATAGTGGAAATTGTGTTGCTTTAGAGAGAATATCCTTCACTTCACACACAACATGAAGTGAAAGAAAATCTCTCCAGAACACATAGAATGGATGAATCTCCACAGTAGAGACACAGACTTTAAAGTGGTTCTAAGCACTGTGTGCAGCTCCGTAGACACACATTGTGTGCCCCGATAGTAGGGATGATTCGAACACCCCCCCGGTTCGGTTCGCACCAGAACCTGCGAACGGACCGAAAATTCGCACGAACGTTAGAACCCCATTGAAGTCTATGGGATTCGAACGTTCGAAATCAAAAGTGCTCATTTTAAAGGCTAATTTGCATGGTATTGTCCTAAAGAGGGTTTGGGGACCCGGGTCCTACCCCAGGGGACATGTATCAATGCAAAAAAAACTTTTTAAAAACGGCCGTTTTTTCGGGAGCAGTGATTTTAATGATGCTTAAAGTAAAAAAAAAAAAAGTGAAATGTTCCTTTAAATATCATACCTGGGGTGTGTCTATAGTATGCCTGTGAAGTGGCGCGTGTTTCCCGTGTTTAGAACAGTCCCTGCACAAAATGTCCTTTTTAAAGGAAAAAATCTCATTTAAAACTGCTTGCGGGTTTAATGTAATGTCGGGTCCTGGCAATATGGATGAAAATCAGTGAGACAAACGGCATGGGTACCCCCCAGTCCATTACCAGGCCCTTTGGGTCTTGTATGGATGTTAAGGGGAACCCCGTACCCAAATTAAAATAAGGAAAGGTGTGGGGCCACCAGGCCCTATATACTCTGAACAGCAGTATACAGGCGGTGCAAACAAGACAGGGACTATAGGTTTGTTGTTAAGTAGAATCTGTTTGTAATTTTTAACGGGTACATTTTTAACGTGTTTAGCTCCAGCCAAAAAATCTTTTTTAAGCTTTTTGGAAAACATAGGGAAGGGTTATCACCCCTGTGACATTTGTTTTGCTGTCTTTCCTCCTCTTCAGAAGATTTCACCTCACTTTTTGTCTCAATGACAAATGTTTTTTGAAAATTTGGGGTTTTTTGTGGAACAAGGATTGGAAAGCATCAGTGGAAAGGAGAAATGCTTTTCCCATATTAACTCTTACAGGAGAGAATTTCCCTTCCTAGGGGTAGATTTCATCTCACTTCCTGTTGTCTCCTTCCGTTTGCAAGTAGGAGTCATTTGTAAGTTAGATGTTTGAAAGTAGGGGCCTGCCCTATATACTCAGCCGAAATTTGGGCCTTAGGTGTTGTTGTGGCCACAGCACTGTAAGCCCTCACAGGGCCCTGCTGTGAAATATTAGATCAAGAATTGTAATTACATGCCCCTGTTGAACAAGGGCAGAAAAATTGGGCCTTTGGTGGTGGTGGTGCTGGTGCCACAACACTGTATGTCCTCACTCGCTCTTGGTGGGTGCAGAAATGGGCCCTGCTGTGAAATATTAGATCAAGAATTGTAATTACATGCCCCTGTTGAACAAGGGCAGAAAAATTGGGCCTTTGGTGGTGGTGGTGTTGGTGCCACAACACTGTAAGTCCTCACTCGCTCTTGGTGGGTGCAGAAATGGGCCCTGCTGTGAAATATTAGATCAAGAATTGTAATTACATGCCCCTGTTGAACAGGGGCTGAAAAATTAGGCCTTAGGCACTGGTGCTGGTGCCACAACACTGCAACCCCTCACAGATACTCTAGTTGGAACGCAGAAATGAGCCCTGCTGCAAAGTATTGCATCAAAAATTGTAATAACACGACCCTGTTAAACAGGGGCTGAAAAATTGGGCCTTAGGCACTGGTGCTGGTGCCACAACACTGCAACCCCTCACAGATACTCTAGTTGGAACGCAGAAATGAGCCCTGATGCAAATTATTGCATCAAAAATTGTAATTACAGGCCCCTGTTAAACAGGAGCTGAAAAATTGGGCCTTAGGCACTGGTGCTGGTGCCACAACACTGCAACCTGTCACAGATACTCTAGTTGGAACGCAGAAATGAGCCCTGCTGCAAAGTATTGCATCAAAAATTGTAATTACACTCCCCTGTTAAACAGAGGCTGAAAAATTGGGCCTTAGGCACTGGTGCCACAACACTGCAACCCCTCACAGATACTCTAGTTGTAACGCAGAAACGGGCCCTGCTGCAAAGTATTGCATCAAAAATTGTAATTACACGCCCCTGTTAAACAAGGGCTGAAAAATTGGGCCTTAGGCACTGGTGGTGGCGCCCAGAACCAAAAATGTTCTTACAAGCTATCAGTGTGATGATTGAGGAGGAAGAGGATAATTACTCAGGGATAGTCACTCAGCATCAGCATAGGCAGTCTTTGAAGGGATCTGAGATTTCAAAAAAAATTATTCGGTTACATCAGCATCAGGTGCTTGGTAGCTGGTGGTGATCCAAGACTGATTCATTTTTATGAAGGTCAGTCGATCGACCGAGTCGGTGGACAGATGCACCCTGAGATCGGTTACAAAGCCTCCAGCAGCACTGAATGTGCGTTCTGAAAGAACGCTGGATGCAGGACAGGCCAGTACCTCAATTGCATACTGTGCAAGCTCTGGCCAGTGATCCATCCTCAAGACCCAGTAACCCACAGGATTTTCGGTGGGAAAGGTGTCCAAGTCAGATCTTGCCCCTAGGTATTCCTGCACCATGTAAAACAGACGCTGGCGATGGTTGCTGGAACGGATCATACCTTGGGGCTGCGGACAAAAAAATTGTCTGAACGCATCGGTCAGACGGCCACCTTCTTCTACAGGTAGCTGAACACTGTGCAGAGCTCACAAAAAAATAACTTGTAGCTTTTTTAGCTGCCTGCGGTAGTGATTGGATCAGGAAAACACCACCAACCTTCTACAGGTAGCTTTAGCTGAACACTGTGCAGAGCTTGCAAAAAAATAACTTGTAGGTTTAGCTGGACACTGTGAGGAGGACGGACCACACTAACTTGTAGTTTTAGCTGAACACTGTGAGCAGGACGCACCGCACTAACTTGTAGGTTTAGCTGAACACTGTGAGCAGGACGCACCGCACTAACTTGTAGTTTTAGCTGAACACTGTGAGGTGGACGCACCACACTATCTTGTAGTTTTAGCTGAACACTGTGAGCAGGACGCACAGCACTAACTTGTAGTTTTAGCTGAACACTGTGAGCAGGACGCACCGCACTAACTTGTAGGTTTAGCTGAACACTGTGAGGAGGACGCACCCCACTAACTTGTAGGTTTAGCTGAACACTGTGAGCAGGACGCACTGCACTAACTGTAAATAGTCTAGCTGCCTGACTGTGGTACTAATAGGATCAAAAGAACACCAGCAATTTTCTTCAGGTAGCTGTAAATACTGTAACAAGACAAGCCTGCCTGTCAGTAAGAAGATAGCAGGAACGGATCTAGCTGAACACTGTGAGCAGGACGCACTGCACTAACTTGTAGCTTTAGATGAACACTGTGCAGAGGTCTCACTACACTAACTTGTAGGTTTAGCTGAACACTGTGAGCAGGATGCACAGCACTAACTTGTAGTTTTAGCTGAACACTGTGAGCAGGACGCACCGCACTAACTTCTAGGTTTAGCTGAACACTGTGAGGTGGACGCACCGCACTAACTTGTAGTTTTAGCTGAACACTGTGAGCAGGACGCACCGCACTAACTTGTAGGTTTAGCTGAACACTGTGAGGTGGACGCACCCCACTAACTTGTAGGTTTAGCTGAACACTGTGAGCAGGACGCACTGCACTAACTGTAAATAGTCTAGCTGCCTGACTGTGGTACTAATAGGATCAAAAGAACACCAGCAATTTTCTTCAGGTAGCTGTAAATACTGTAACAAGACAAGCCTGCCTGTCAGTAAGAAGATAGCAGGAACGGATCTAGCTGAACACTGTGAGCAGGACGCACTGCACTAACTTGTAGCTTTAGATGAACACTGTGCAGAGGTCTCACTACACTAACTTGTAGGTTTAGCTGAACACTGTGAGCAGGATGCACAGCACTAACTTGTAGTTTTAGCTGAACACTGTGAGCAGGACGCACCGCACTAACTTCTAGGTTTAGCTGAACACTGTGAGGTGGACGCACCGCACTAACTTGTAGTTTTAGCTGAACACTGTGAGCAGGACGCACCGCACTAACTTGTAGGTTTAGCTGAACACTGTGAGGTGGACGCACCACACTAACTTGTAGTTTTAGCTGAACACTGTGAGCAAGACGCACCGCACTAACTTCTAGGTTTAGCTGAACACTGTGAGGTGGACGCACCGCACTAACTTGTAGTTTTAGCTGAACACTGTGAGCAGGACGCACCGCACTAACTTCTAGGTTTAGCTGAACACTGTGAGGTGGACGCACCGCACTAACTTGTAGTTTTAGCTGAACACTGTGAGCAGGACGCACCGCACTAACTTGTAGGTTTAGCTGAACACTGTGAGGTGGACGCACCACACTAACTTGTAGTTTTAGCTGAACACTGTGAGCAAGACGCACCGCACTAACTTCTAGGTTTAGCTGAACACTGTGAGGTGGACGCACCGCACTAACTTGTAGTTTTAGCTGAACACTGTGAGCAGGACGCACTGCACTAACTTGTAGCTTTAGATGAACACTGTGCAGAGGTCTCACTACACTAACTTGTAGGTTTAGCTGAACACTGTGAGCAGGACGCACAGCACTAACTTGTAGTTTTAGCTGAACACTGTGAGCAGGACGCACCGCACTAACTTCTAGGTTTAGCTGAACACTGTGAGGTGGACGCACCACACTAACTTGTAGTTTTAGCTGAACACTGTGAGCAGGACGCACTGCACTAACTTGTAGTTTTAGCTGAACACTGTGAGCAGGACGCACCGCACTAACTTGTAGCTTTAGATGAACACTGTGCAGAGGTCTCACTACACTAACTTGTAGGTTTAGCTGAACACTGTGAGCAGGATGCACCGTACTAACTTCTAGGTTTAGCTGAACACTGTGAGGTGGACGCACCGCACTAACTTGTAGTTTTAGCTGAACACTGTGAGCAGGACGCACCGCACTAACTTGTAGGTTTAGCTGAACACTGTGAGGTGGACGCACCACACTAACTTGTAGTTTTAGCTGAACACTGTGAGCAGGATACACTGCACTAACTTGTAGCTTTAGAGGAACACTGTGCAGAGGTCTCACTACACTAACTTGTAGGTTTAGCTGAACACTGTGAGCAGGACGCACCGCACTAACTTCTAGGTTTAGCTGAACACTGTGAGGTGGACGCACCGCACTAACTTGTAGTTTTAGCTGAACACTGTGAGCAGGACGCACCACACTAACTTGTAGGTTTAGCTGAACACTGTGAGGTGGACGCACCACACTAACTTGTAGGTTTAGCTGAACACTGTGAGCAGGACGCACCCCACTAACTTGTAGGTTTAGCTGAACACTGTGAGCAGGACGCACCCCCTAACTTGTAGTTTTAGCTGAACACTGTGAGCAGGACGCACTGCACTAACTGTAAATAGTCTAGCTGCCTGACTGTGGTACTAATAGGATCAAAAGAACACCAGCAATTTTCTCCAGGTAGCTGTAAATACTGTAACAAGACAAGCCTGCCTGTCAGTAAGAAGATAACAGGAACGGATCTAGCTGAACACTGTGAGCAGGACGCACTGCACTAACTTGTAGCTTTAGATGAACACTGTGCAGAGGTCTCACTGCACTAACTTGTAGGTTTAGCTGAACACTGTGAGCAGGACGCACAGCACTAATTTGTAATTTTAGCTGAACACTGTGAGCAGGACGCACCGCCCTAACTTCTAGGTTTAGCTGAACACTGTGAGGTGGACGCACTGCACTTACTTGTAGTTTTAGCTGAACACTGTGAGCAGGACGCACCGCACTAACTTGTAGGTTTAGCTGAACACTGTGAGGTGGACGCACCACACTAACTTGTAGGTTTAGCTGAACACTGTGAGCAGGACGCACCGCACTAACTTCTAGGTTTAGCTGAACACTGTGAGGTGGACGCACCGCACTAACTTGTAGTTTTAGCTGAACACTGTGAGCAGGACGCACCGCACTAACTTGTAGGTTTAGCTGAACACTGTGAGGTGGACGCACCCCACTAACTTGTAGGTTTAGCTGAACACTGTGAGCAGGACGCACTGCACTAACTGTAAATAGTCTAGCTGCCTGACTGTGGTACTAATAGGATCAAAAGAACACCAGCAATTTTCTTCAGGTAGCTGTAAATACTGTAACAAGACAAGCCTGCCTGTCAGTAAGAAGATAGCAGGAACGGATCTAGCTGAACACTGTGAGCAGGACGCACTGCACTAACTTGTAGCTTTAGATGAACACTGTGCAGAGGTCTCACTACACTAACTTGTAGGTTTAGCTGAACACTGTGAGCAGGATGCACAGCACTAACTTGTAGTTTTAGCTGAACACTGTGAGCAGGACGCACCGCACTAACTTCTAGGTTTAGCTGAACACTGTGAGGTGGACGCACCGCACTAACTTGTAGTTTTAGCTGAACACTGTGAGCAGGACGCACCGCACTAACTTGTAGGTTTAGCTGAACACTGTGAGGTGGACGCACCACACTAACTTGTAGTTTTAGCTGAACACTGTGAGCAAGACGCACCGCACTAACTTCTAGGTTTAGCTGAACACTGTGAGGTGGACGCACCGCACTAACTTGTAGTTTTAGCTGAACACTGTGAGCAGGACGCACTGCACTAACTTGTAGCTTTAGATGAACACTGTGCAGAGGTCTCACTACACTAACTTGTAGGTTTAGCTGAACACTGTGAGCAGGACGCACAGCACTAACTTGTAGTTTTAGCTGAACACTGTGAGCAGGACGCACTGCACTAACTTGTAGTTTTAGCTGAACACTGTGAGCAGGACGCACCGCACTAACTTGTAGCTTTAGATGAACACTGTGCAGAGGTCTCACTACACTAACTTGTAGGTTTAGCTGAACACTGTGAGCAGGATGCACCGTACTAACTTCTAGGTTTAGCTGAACACTGTGAGGTGGACGCACCGCACTAACTTGTAGTTTTAGCTGAACACTGTGAGCAGGACGCACCGCACTAACTTGTAGGTTTAGCTGAACACTGTGAGGTGGACGCACCACACTAACTTGTAGTTTTAGCTGAACACTGTGAGCAGGATACACTGCACTAACTTGTAGCTTTAGAGGAACACTGTGCAGAGGTCTCACTACACTAACTTGTAGGTTTAGCTGAACACTGTGAGCAGGACGCACCGCACTAACTTCTAGGTTTAGCTGAACACTGTGAGGTGGACGCACCGCACTAACTTGTAGTTTTAGCTGAACACTGTGAGCAGGACGCACCACACTAACTTGTAGGTTTAGCTGAACACTGTGAGGTGGACGCACCACACTAACTTGTAGGTTTAGCTGAACACTGTGAGCAGGACGCACCCCACTAACTTGTAGGTTTAGCTGAACACTGTGAGCAGGACGCACCCCCTAACTTGTAATTTTAGCTGAACACTGTGAGCAGGACGCACTGCACTAACTGTAAATAGTCTAGCTGCCTGACTGTGGTACTAATAGGATCAAAAGAACACCAGCAATTTTCTCCAGGTAGCTGTAAATACTGTAACAAGACAAGCCTGCCTGTCAGTAAGAAGATAACAGGAACGGATCTAGCTGAACACTGTGAGCAGGACGCACTGCACTAACTTGTAGCTTTAGATGAACACTGTGCAGAGGTCTCACTGCACTAACTTGTAGGTTTAGCTGAACACTGTGAGCAGGACGCACAGCACTAATTTGTAGTTTTAGCTGAACACTGTGAGCAGGACGCACCGCACTAACTTCTAGGTTTAGCTGAACACTGTGAGGTGGACGCACCGCACTAACTTGTAGTTTTAGCTGAACACTGTGAGCAGGACGCACCGCACTAACTTGTAGGTTTAGCTGAACACTGTGAGGTGGACGCACCACACTAACTTGTAGGTTTAGCTGAACACTGTGAGCAGGACGCACCCCACTAACTTGTAGTTTTAGCTGAACACTGTGAGCAGGACGCACTGCACTAACTGTAAATAGTCTAGCTTCCTGACTGTGGTACTAATAGGATCAAAAGAACACCAGCAATTTTCTTCAGGTAGCTGTAAATACTGTAACAAGACAAGCCTGCCTGTCAATAAGAAGATAACAGGAACGGATCTAGCTAAACTGAATACAGTGTACATATATATATGCAACACCTGGGATGCATATATATACACAATACACTGTAAGTGAGTGTGACTGACTGTTCTGCCTAATCTATTTAACTCAAATCAAATGACACTGTCTGTCTCTCTCTCTCTCTATCTATGAACGCCGGAACACACACTACACAGGGCCGCCGTGAAGGCGGCCTTATATAGTGTGGGGCGTGTACTAAATCCCCTGAGCCATAATTGGCCAAAGCCTCCTTGGCTTTGGCCAATTACGGCTCTCTGTTCAGATGGCGCTGTGATTGGCCAAGCATGCGGGTCATGCCGCAGTGAATTATGGGCCGTGACGCGCCACACGAATTTGGCGTGAACGGCCCATATCGTTCGCAATTCGGCAAACGGGCGAACAGACGATGTTCGAGTCGAACATGGGTTCGACTCGAACACGAAGCTCATCCCTACCCGATAGCAAGTGGCTTGCTATTGAGGCACAGGGAGAAAAGGAGGAGGCAAGATCACCAGCAGGGTGAAAAAGAGGTTGTGAGGCCGCTCTGTGTAAAACCATTGTACAGAGCAGGTAAGAATACTGAGCCCCAGTGTAAGAAACCATAACGGCCCCACCAACTCCCAGCCAGGCCCTCCCCCACAGTAGCGGTACACCGGGACCTTTGCAATCCTGGTAGCTCTGCCACTGGTGTCAGTATTTTTTTTTTTTTTTTACCATTTCATTTATTTTATTTTTACAATTTAATTGTTTTAAATGAGTTTTTACAAACATTTTTTTAGGTGCCCTAATGGGTGGCTTTGGTGAAATATCAGGGGTCTAAACAGACCTTTGATATTTCACCTCTGAGACAGAGAAAGGAGATTAAGGATGCAGCCCTCAATCTCCTTCTGTGCAGCCCCAGCAGCACAGAATGAATGGACAGGAATAGCTCTGTACAAAGCTTCCTGTTCATTCATAAAGTGAAATATAGTAAACACAGTTTACTATGACTCAGTTATGAATGAACAGAGTCAGTGATCAATACGGATCACTGACTCTATACATTAGGACAAGGAAGGGGCCCCTTCTCTGATCTCCATGCTGACAGATCCCCCCAGCAGCCGGCGGGAGAGGGGAGGGGGGAACCCAGCAGTGCTGCAGGGGATAAGGGGGAGTTTACAGGAGCCCGGGTCACCAGGAGGTGGATAGAAGGGGCGATGAATGGAGGAACTGATCCTCTCCATTTGCTTCATGCAGCCGCTGAAAGGCTGCAGGAAAAAATTATTATTATTATACAGGATTTATATAGCGCCAACAGTTTGTGCAGCGCTTTACAACATGAGGGCAGGCAGTACACTTACAATACAAATCAATACAGGAGGGATCAGAGGGCCCTGCTCGTTATAGCTTACAATCTAGAAGGGAGGGTCAAGTAGAAACAAAAGGTAATAACTGTGGCGGATGAGCTGATGGAAAAAATGAAAATACAGTTGTTAGGTGTGGGTAGGGTAGGCTTCTCCGAAGAGAAGGGTTTTCAGGGATCGTCTAAAAGCTAATAAAGTAGGAGATAAGCGGACAGATTGGGGTAGGGCATTCCATAGGATTAGAGAGGCTTTGGAAAAGTCCTGGAGGCGAGCATGGGAGTAGGTGACGAGGGAGCTAGGAAGCAAGAGGTCTTGAGAGGAATGAAGAGAACGAGTGGGTTGGTATTTAGAGACTAAGCTAGTGATTTAGCTGGGGGCAAAATTGTGGATGGCTCTGTACGTAGTTGTTAGTATTTTGAATCCAATTCTTTGGCCGAGCGGAAGCCAGTGGAGGGATTGACAGAGAGGAGTGGCAGACACAGAGTGATTGGTAAGGTGGATGAGTCTGGCAGCAGCATTCATGATGGATTGAAGAGGTGATAGACTATGTAGAGGCAAGCCAATGAGAAGGGAGTTGCAGTAGTCGAGGCGAGAGATGACCAGCGAGTGAATTAAGAGCTTTGTTGTGTCATTGGTTAGAAAGGGGCGTATTTTGGAGATGTTGCGGAGGTTGAGGCAGCAGGATTTGGACAGTGATTGGATGTGTTGCTTGAAGGAGAGTTCAGAGTCCAGGACTACACCTAGAACCTTGGCATGTGGGGATGGGCTTATAGTTGTGCCATCGATTTTGACAGAGAGATCAGAGGAAGGGGCATGTGGGAGAGGAAAAATTATAAGTTCGGTTTTGGATAGATTGAGTTTGAGGAAGTGGTGTGGTGTGGAGGGGGTCATCTTCTCTCCTGAATTCAGATAAAATTCAGAGAGTTATTATTAATGATTCATATTCTGAATGGTCTAGGGTTGTCAGTGGCGTACCCCAAGGTTCAGCGTTGGGACCCTTGTTTTTTAATATATTTGTTAATGATATAGGGTCTGGGATTAAAAGTACTATTCCAGTCTTTACAGATAACACCAACCTTTGCAGTGAAATATCGTCCTTACAGGATGTCTTCTACTTACAAGCCAACCTTAATGAACTGTTTAATTGGGCAACTATGTGGCAAATGAGGTTTAAAGTTTATAAATGTAAAGTTATGCACTTGGGGGCTAAGAATATGCATGCATCATACATACTGGGGGGAGTACAACTGGGGGAATCCATAGTGGAGAAGGATCTGGGTGTTTTGGTAGATCATAAGCTCAATAATAGCATTCAATGCCAAGCTGCGGTTTCCAAAGTGAGCAAAATCCTTTCTTGTATTGTGAGAGGTATAGACTCCAGCGAGATATCATTTTGCCCCTGTACAAATCATTAGTAAGACCTCATCTGGAATTTGCAGCTTAGTTTTTGGCACCAATTCACAAAAAAGGATATTGGGGAACTGGAGAAAGTGCAGAGAAGGAAAACCAAACTGATAAGAAGCACGGAGGAGCTCAGCTATGATGATAGATAAGAGGAACTGAATTTATCTATATAATTTATTATAGAAGAGGAGATTAAGGGAGGATATGATCAACATGTATAAATGCATAAGGGGTCCATATAGTGTACTTGGTGTTAAGTTATTCACTTTAAGGTCATCACACAGGACAAGGGGGCACTCTTTATAACTGGAGGAAAAGAGATTTAATCTCCAAATACGGAAAGGTTTCTTCACAGTAAGAGCTGTGAAAATGTGGAATAGACCCCCTCAAGAGCTGGTTCTGTTAAGCTTAGTAGATTGCTTTAAAAAAGGCCTGGATTCTTTCCTAAATGTGCACAATATAACTGGATACTAACATTTATAGGTAAAATTGATCCAGGGAATATCCAATTGCCTCTTGGGGGATCAGGAAGGAATTTTTCCCCTACTGGAGCAAATTGGATCAGGCTTTGCTGGGGGTTTTTTTGGCTTCCTCTGGATCAACTGTAGGTAAAGGACTGTGTATATTGGATTATATATTTTTTTCCCCCTTCTATTGGTTGAAATAGATGGACTTGTGTCTTTTTTCAACCAGACTAACTATGTAACTATATGTCGCCCCTCCTATCCAGGTTTACAGGGGGGCGCACGGGTCCCCTGGAGCATAAGGCCAGGTCGCAATTACGACCCCTGCAAACCCTGTACGTACGCCCTTGGCTCCCTCCCATCCCCTGCTAAATACTTTCCTGAGCCTAATCTCCATCCAGGACTGTGCCTGAGAGCAACATCACTGGGGCCAAGCTGCACTGTGTGTGTCCCCGGTCAGAAGCGAGCCCGCACATCTGCCACCATAGCAAGCCACTTGTCATGGGGGCAGACATAGAAGAGGCAGAGCGAACAGTGCTGGTGAGGGATTCTAGAAGAGGAGGTTTGAGGGACTCTGAGCAATACCATTGCACAGAGTAGGTGAGTCTAGCATGTTTATTATTTTAATAATAAAAATGTATATAGAGCATACAGCTTTGCAACCAATTTAACCAGTCCCCTGTCCGCGCTATAGCTGAATGATGGCTACAGCGCGGACCTACATTGCCGGGAGGCCATCAATAGACGTCCTCCCTTTTCCTTGCTCCCCGCACACCCTTGCGAGCGCGCATTGGGGAAAATATGTGCTGCCCATGTCCCTTGGACACAGCCAATAACAGATCGCTGTAAATGGCCAATCACAGAGGCCATTTACTACACGATCGGCGTGGCCAATGAGAAATGATTTTAAATGTAAACATATGAGATCATCTCTCATTGACAGCCTTCCCTCCTCACACAGAGACTACGTGTAAGGAGAGAGAGGATCTGTGCTGAATCTGTGAGTGATTCAAAAGTATTATGCCGCGTACACACGGTCGGACTTTCCGGCGGACTTGGTCCGGCGGACCAGAGTGTGCCGGACAATCCGCCCGTGTGTAGGCGCCAGCGGACTTTTCCGGCGGACTTTTTCCCAAAGTCCGCCGGACCAAGATTTGAAACCTGTTTTAAATTTATCCGCCGGACTCAGTTTCGGGCGGAAAGTCCGCTCGTCTGTGTGCTGGTCCGACGGAAAGCCTGCTCGTGTGTATGCTGGTCCGACGGACCAGATACGACGCGAGGGCAGGGTATTGCATCTCACGCTCGCTGCAATAGGAAAAACAGATTTTCCTATTGCGGTGAGCGCGGGGCACACCGGGCCCTTAGGTCTGGTATGGATTATGAAGGGGAACCCCCTACGCCGAAAAAACGGCGTGGGGTCCCCCCTAAAATCCATACCAGACCCCAATCCGAGCACGCAGCCCGGCCGGTCAGGAAAGGGGGTGGGGACGAGCGAGCGCCCCCCCCCCCTCCTAAACCGTACCAGGCCGCATGCCCTCAACATGGGGGGGTGCTTTGGGGGAGGGGGCGCCCTGCGGGGCCCCCCCCCAAAGCACCTTGTCCCCATGTTGATGAGGACAAGGGCCTCTTCCCGACAACCCTGGCCGTTGGTTGTCGGGGTCTGCGGGCGGGGGTCTTATCGGAATCCGGGAGCCCCCTTTGATGAGAGGGCCCCCAGATCCCACCCCCCCACCCTATGTGAATGAGTATGGGGTACATGGTACCCCTACCCATTCACCTAGGGAAAAAGTGTCAATAATAAAACACACTACACAGGTTTTTAAAATAATTTATTAAACAGCTCCGGGGGGGTCTTCCTCCGGCTTCGGGGGTTCCTCCGGTTCCTCTTCTCCCGGCGTCCGGTTGGTTCTTCTCCGCTCTCTTCTCCCGGTGTTCCAGTTCTTCGGCCGGCTCCTCTGCTGTCTTCAGGTAGCTCTATTGCCAGCAGAGGTCCGGGCTTCTGGGCTTCTGGGCTTCTTGGCTTCTTCCCTCTTCTCTTCTCCAGATGTTGACACGACGCTCTCTCCGGCTGGACTGCTCTCTGAGGGCTCCGTTGTGACTTATATAGGCGGAGACCCCGCCCCCTAATGATGTCACAGTCCCTGGGCATGCTGGGACTGTGACGTTTTAGGGGGCGTGGTCACCGGGCGATGTTGACCACGCCCCCTAAAATGTCACAGTCCCAGCATGCCCAGGGACTGTGACATCATTAGGGGGCGGGGTCTCCGCCTATATAAGTCACAACGGAGCCCTCAGAGAGCAGTCCAGCCGGAGAGAGCGTCGTGTCAACATCTGGAGAAGAGAAGAGGGAAGAAGCCAAGAAGCCCAGAAGCCCAGAAGCCCAGAAGCCCGGACCTCTGCTGGCAATAGAGCTACCTGAAGACAGCAGAGGAGCCGGCTGAAGAACTGGAACACCGGGAGAAGAGAGCGGAGAAGAACCAACCGGACGCCGGGAGAAGAGGAACCGGAGGAACCCCCGAAGCCGGAGGAAGACCCCCCCGGAGCTGTTTAATAAATTATTTTAAAAACCTGTGTAGTGTGTTTTATTATTGACACTTTTTCCCTAGGTGAATGGGTAGGGGTACCATGTACCCCATACTCATTCACATAGGGTGGGGGGGCGGGATCTGGGGGCCCTCTTATTAAAGGGGGCTCCCGGATTCCAATAAGCCCGCAGACCCCGACAACCAACGGCCAGGGTTGTCGGGAAGAGGCCCTTGTCCTCATCAACATGGGGACAAGGTGCTTTGGGGTGGGGGGCCCCGCAGGGCGCCCCCCTCCCTCAAAGCACCCCCCCATGTTGAGGGCATGCGGCCTGGTACGGTTTAGGAGGGGGGGGCACTCGATCGTCCCCACCCCCTTTCCTGACCGGCCGGGCTGCATGCTCGGATCGGGGTCTGGTATGGATCATTGGGGGAACCCCACGCCGTTTTTTCGGCGTAGGGGGTTCCCCTTTATAATCTATACCAGACCTAAGGGCCTGGTATGCCCCGCGACGGGGCTCGCAAGGTGTCAGTCTTGCCGATAAAAGCGGCAAGATTGATTTCCTTTTCTAGTCCCGTCGCACATGAGTCACGTTCAAAATGAACGGACTTGTCCGTGTGTGGGCAAGTCCGTTCATTCTGAAAGTCCGCCGTACCTCCGGCGAAAGTCCGTCGGAAAGACGGGCGGACTTAGCCCGCCGGAAAAGTCCGGTCATGTGTGGGCAAGTCCGTCCGTTTTAAAGTCCGGCGCACCTGGCGGACAAAGTCCGTCAGAAAGTGTGCCGGACCAAGTCCGCCGGAAAGTCCGACCGTGTGTACGTAGCATTACACTTAAAAAAATCAACATATAGTGTCCAAACAGTGCCCAATCAATGCCTAATCAGTACCACAATGCCACTGTCCCAATAAGGATCAGTGTCAGTCTGTTCCATCTATAACTAGTGCCCACCTGTGACATCAGTGATCAGTGCACATCTGTGCCGCCTCATCAGTGCACATCTGTGCCACCTCATCGGGACCATCTGTGCTACCTCATTAGTGCCCATCTGTGCCACCTCATCAGTGCATATCTGTGCCAATCAGTGCCCATCTGTGCCGCCTCATCAGTGCACATCTGTGCAATCAATTCATGCACATCTATGCCGCCTCATCAGTGCACATCTATGCCACCTCATCAGTGCACATCTGTGCTACCTCATCAGTGCCCATCTGTGCCACCTCATCAGTGCATATCTGTGCCAATCAGTGCCCATCTGTGCCACCTCATCAGTGACCATCTGTGCCACCTCACCAGTGCATATCTGTGCCACCTCATCAGTGCATATCTGAGCCATCTCATCAGTGCCATTTTTGCCGCCTCATTAGTGTACATCTGTGCAATCAATCAGTTCACATCTGTGCCGCCTCATTAGTGTACATCTGTGCCAACTCATCAGTGCCCATCTGTGCCAACTCATCAGTGCCCATTTGTGCCACCTCATCAGTGCATATCTGTGCCATTAATCAGTGCCCATCTGTGCCGCCTCATCAGTGCACATCTGTGCCACCTCATCAGTGCCCATCAGAGCCACCTGATTAGTGCCCATCTGTGCCACCTCATCACTGCATATCTGTGCCATCTCAACAGTGCCCATCTGTGCCGCCTCATCAGTGCACATCTGTGCCATCAATCAGTGCACACAAGTGCACATCTGTGCTGATCAGTGCCACCTCATCAGTGCCCATCAGCTTAGCACAAATTTGTGCCACCTCATCAGTGCAGGCTTATTAGCACACATCTGTGCAGGCTCATCAGTGCCATCTCATCAGTGCCCATCAGTGCAGGCTTAGCACACACCTGTGCAGTCTCAACACCACCAGCAACCATGTCCAAAAGATGCTTTTCCGCCGAGGAGGTGTACCAAATACTTTCCACTGCCGACGAGAGCAACAAGGAGCTCTCTCTTTTGGATTCCCTTTCAAATTCGGATTCTGAGTCTGACGTAAATTATAAGCCAATCCTTAGTAGTGGAACACTGACAGACCCAAAGGAGGAAGATATTCTGCCCACCAAATGAAGACGTTCTGGTGAGGAGGCAGTGGCATCCACCAGCACCGCAGTGCCATGCACCAGCACTGCAGTACCTCAGCAAGAAAGGCCAAGAACTAGTGGGGTGTCATCTCAGCCCCAAAGGGTTAGGACCCATGCCAGCCTTCCCTATGCCCCTCAGTTACCCCCCTTGTGGCTTCCTCCCAATTCAGGAAAAGCTAACATTCCCCCTTTCACTGCCCAGCCAGGAGTCCAGGTGAACACAGAGAATTTTTTCCCAATCAATTTCTTTGATTTAATTTTTACGGAGGACATACTAGCGTCAGTTGGGGCCCATTGCAACCTGTATGCACAACAATTTCTTTTGATTAATCCAACATCCTATTATGCCCGTCCCTATGAGTGGAGAGACCTAACAGTGGAGGAATTGAAGGTTTTTTTGGGCCTCACATTTTGTATGGGATTCACCAAAAAAAATGAATTGCGTTCCTATTGGTCAACCCACCCCATCCACCACATGCCGATCTTCTCCACAGTAATGCCCAGAACCAGATATCTCATGATCATGAGGTTCCTAGATTTCAATGATAATACCCATTGCCCTCCCTGATATTACTCAAATTATGACAGTTCTGGTGAGGAGGCAGTGGCATCCACCAGCACCGCAGTGCCATGCACCAGCACTGCAGTACCTCAGCAAGAAAGGCCAAGAACCAGTGGGGTGTCACCTCAGCCCCAAAGGGTTAGGACCCATGCCAGCCTTCCCTATGCCCTTCAGTTACCCCTTGTGGCTTCCTCCCAATTCAGGAAAAGCTAACATTCCCCCTTTCATTGCCCAGCCAGGAGTCCAGGTGGACACAGAGAATTTTTCCCAATCAATTTCTTTGATTTAATTTTTACGGAGGACATACTAGCGTCAGTTGTGGCCCATTGCAACCTGTATGCACAACAATTTCTTTTGATTAATCCAACATCCTATTATGCCCGTCCCTATGAGTGGAGAGACCTAACAGTGGAGGAATTTAAGGTTTTTTTGGGCCTCACATTTTGTATGGGATTCACCAAAAAAATGAATTGCGTTCCTATTGGTCAACCCACCCCATCCACCACATGCCGATCTTCTCCACAGTAATGCCCAGAACCAGATATCTCATGATCATGAGGTTCCTAGATTTCAATGATAATACCCAGTGCCCTCCCTGATATTACTCAAATTATGACAGAGTTTACAAAATTGGACCACTACTAAATTATTTTTCAGAAATATTCGCCCAGTTGTTTACCCCGGACCAACACATATGTGTGGATGAGTGCCTTGTTAAATTTAGCGGCAGGCTTAAAATCAAGCAATTTATCCCCAGCAAAAGGGCCCGCATATGCCTTCATAGTGTACGAAGGGAAGGACACCCAGCTGCACCCCCCATTTGCCTACTTGGGATCAAGCAGGAAACTTGTTTGGGACCTCATATATCCCTTACACGTGAAAGGATACTTCTTGTATGTAGACAACTTCTACACAAGTCTGCAACTGTTCTACAATCTTCACCGGAAGAAGACGCCAGCATGTGGCACCGTAAGAAAGAACCGGAAGGGCTTTCATCAAAGACTTGTCAATATGAAGTTGAGAAGAGGAGAGACGGCAAGTCTGGGAAACAGGGATATTCTGGCAGTGAAGTGCAGGGACAGAAGGGATGCCCACATGTTGTCTTCGATCCACAATAATACCTTTGTGGAAATCCACAGAAGGAATGGCCCCATCCAAAAGCCAACATGCGTCCATGAATACAATTTGTTTATGGGGGGAGTCAACTTCAACGACCAAATGCTCAAACCATACGTTGCCACAAGACGGACATACAATTTGGTATAAAAAAGTAGCAATTTATTTTTTTCATTTGGCCATATACAACTCCTATATCATTTACTGCAACTCCACCCGAAACCCCCAACCCTTCCTTGGCTAACAGGAGAAAATTTTCACTGCCCTTATATTTCCGAATGGCCCACCAGAAAACATCCGATCAGATGTTCTTAGTTGACTCTCTGAACGCCACAGACAACGCCACAGATTTCCAGATAAAATCCCTCCCAAACCAACAGGCCAAAGTCGTCAAAAAAGATGTAAGGTGTGCACCAGTGGAGGAGTCAGAAGAGACACATCTTATTATTGTCCCCATTGTCCTTCCCAACCAGGCCTCTGCATAGATGACCGTTTTCGCCGTTACCATACTTCAGTAAATTATTAGTGAAGTATGGTAAACGTAATTGTCAGTTCCTGCCATTTACCTTCACACCCCTTATGCCACTGCCGACTCTGTAACTGACCCTGGCTTATTATTTGACCACGCTTCTGCCTGCTGATTCTGTACATACCTCTGCCTGATCTGGAACTGACCCTGGACTGTTATTCGACCATGCTTCTGCCTAACGATTCTGTACATACCTCTGCCTGATCTGGAACTGACCTTGGACTGTTTGACCATGTTTTTTGCCTGCCTCTTGGACTGATCTTGTACCCTGCTACTGGACTAGTGGGATTCAACTCAGGGATCTCACATATGTGAGGGGCTCCAGAATAGTTTTTCTGGATGAAGAAAACATTTTTTTTGTTTTCTCATTCCTAGATTAGGGTCTGGAGCTTTGGGGGCTTCAAAGAGATTTTGGGTGGGAGAAGCCTCTACCCTTGTCCCCATTCTGTCCTGAACGAGGCCCTACTTCTGCCTGCTGCCTGTAGGACTTACTGCCATCATGCCTCTGCCTGTCGTACTGACCACAGCACATGGACCATGTTCCTGCCTACTAGGACCTACATTTTTGGCACTGCTGACAATATCTCTGCCTGCACTGACCCTGGACTGTATATGGACAGTATCCCTGCCTGCTGCCTGGACAATTGTGTTCGCCGTTGCTAACCAAGTACCTGCCTGCTGCCTGGACCAGTGCTATCCTCTTGTGGACAACGGCACTACTAAAACCACAGGTGTTTTGTTTACCCTTTTCTCAGCATAATGTATTTTGGGGTGTAATTGTTGGTATGTGCATGCTATGTGTCCCTGGAACACCTGACGGTGTTCCTTACATGTTGGATCTCTGTATGTGACCAGGCTGTGTAAAGGTCTCACAGATTTGGTATTGTTATACTCAGGAGGAGTAGCAGAATGTATTTTGGGGTGTCATTTTTGATGACATGGACATGCTATGTGTTGGAAATTTCTTATAAACCGACAACTTTGTGTAAAAAAAATGCGTTTTTCATTTTTTTCCACACTTTTCAAAAACTTCTGGAAAAAAAGAACCGCTCAAAAGACTCATTATGCCTTATCGATTATATGATGGGGTGTTAGCTTTCCAAAATGGGGTCATTTTGTGGGCGTTTCCATTGTCTGGTGCTCCAGGGCCTTCAAAAGTATAATAGGTGGTTGAGAAATGAGATTGCAATTTATGCTCCTAGAACGCCTGAAGGTGCTACTTCAATGTTGGGCCTCTGTATTGTGGCCAGGCTGTGTAAAAGTCTCACACATGTGGTATCGTTATACTCAGGAGGATTAGCAGAATGTATTTTGGGGTGTTATTTTTGCGATGTAAATGCTATGTGTTGGAAATATCTTATAAACCAACAACTTTGTGTAAAAAAAATGCATTTTCATTTTTTTCCAAAAACTTCTAAAACTTCAACAATTACCATTTTTGATACTTTTTTGTGACTTGGTAGGGGTGCAGCTTACCCCCTTACCAATTCACATAGGGGGGGCCAGGATCTGGGGGTCCCCTTGTTAAAGGGGGCTTCCAGATTCTAATAAGCCCCCGCTTGCAGACCTCCACAACCACTGGGCAAGGGTTGTGGGGATGAGGCCCTTGTCCCCATCAACATGGGGACAAGGTGCTTTGGGGTTGAGGGCATGTTGTGGTACAGTTCAGGAGGGGGCCTGGGGGTGTCTATAGTATGCCTGGGGGGTGTCTATAGTATGCCTGTAAAGTGGCACATTTTTCCCTTGTTTAGAACAGTATCACAGCAAAATGACATTTCTAAAGGTAAAACTGATGGCGGCTGTAATGAATTGTCGGGTCTCAGCAATATGGATAAAACTCATTGAAAAAAATGGCATGGGTCCCCCCAGCCCATTACCAGGCCCTTTGGGTCTGGTATGAATATTAAGGGGAACCCCGAACCAAAATGTTTTTAAAAAATTGCGTGGGGATCCCCCCAGAATCCATAGCAGGCCCTTCAGGTCTGGTATGGATATTAAGGGGAACCCTGCGCCAAATAAAAAAAAAATGGTGTGGGGTCCCCCCAAAATCCATACCAGACCCTTATCTGAGCACGCGACCTGGCAGGCCGCAGGAAAAGAGGAGGGGGACGAGAGAGAGTGCCCCCCCTCCTGAACCGTACCAGGCCACATGCCCTCAATATGGGGAGGCTGCTTTGGGGGCTTCCTCATGGTGTTAGAGAGGGGCGGGGTCACCCTTTTACGTCACCGGGTGGCCCCACCCTCAGCTATATAACAGCTGCCATTGAGAAGAAGCATCACTCGGTGGGAGCCTCCCATGAAGGCAGGACTGTTGTGGCTTTTTCTTTTCTTTTTTGGTCCATCGGGTAGCGTGGATTTACATCGCTGGACATTTTTATTATTTTTTACTTTTTAATAAAAGTCTTGTCCCAAGCTGGCTCTTGTCTTTTTTACCATTTTTGACACTTTTTTGTGAATTGGTAGGGGTACAGCGTACCCCGTTACCAATTCACATAGGGGGGCTGAGATCTGGGGGTTCCCTTGTTAAAGGGAGCTTCCAGATTCTAATAAGCCCCCGCTTGCAGACCTCCACAACCACTGGGCAAGGTTTGTGGGGATGATGCCCCAGGACTGTGCTGTCATAAGGGGCAGGGGTCAACCGGTGACATCACACGGTGACCACGCCCCATGCCTATATAAGTCGGCACACACCTCGCAGACGGCAGTACAGTGGGAGAGAACGTCGTGTCAACATCAAAAGAAGAAAAGAGGGAACAAAACGACAGAGAAGACCGGGCCACCGCTAGCAAAAGAGCTGGAAGAAGATAGCGGGGGAGTCTGGCAAAAGATACCGGAGAGCAGAAAAGAACCAGACAGTGGCAGAAGAGAAAGGAGAAGACTGGGACACCGCTAGCAAAAGAGTGGCAAAAGAGCAGAAAATAGCGGAGGAGCCCGGCAGATAAACCGGAGAGAGGGAGAAGGACTGGAGACCTGGAGAAGAGGCCATAGAGCAGGAGAAGAACTGGACACCGGGAGAAGAAGCCGGACAGCGCGGAGAAGAACCGGAGACTGGGAGAAGATGCAGAGAAGAGGCCGGAGAGCGCAGAAGAAACTCCCGAAGTCGGAAGAAGACCCCTGGAGCTGCCTAATAAATTACTTTAACCACTTCCTGCCCGCCCTATAGCGGATTGACGTCCAGGAAGTGGTTCTGTTATCCTGACTGGACGTCATATGACGTCCAGCAGGATAACATGCCGCAGTGCGCCCCCGGGGGCGCGCATCGCGGCGATCGGTGGAGCGGTGTGTCAGTCTGACACACCGCTACACTGATCTTGGTAAAAAGCCTCCGGCGGAGGCTCTTTGCCACGTGATCAGCCGTGTCCAATCACGGCTGATCAAGCTGTCAATAGGAAGAGCCGTTGATCGGCTCTTCCTCACTCGCGTCTGACAGACACGATTAGAGGAGAGCCGATCAGTGGCTCTCCTGGCAGGGGGGTCTGCGCTGATTGTTTATCAGCGCAGCCCCCCTGCAGATCACCACACTGGACCACCAGGGATTGCCACTAGGACCACCAGGGAAGGGGCAACATGTGGATGGTCAGGTATGTACCCCATGGCCATCCACATGTGCCCAGTGTGCCAAATCTGTGCCAATCAGTGCCCACAAATGGGCACTGATTGGCACCATTATGTTGCAGTGATGCCCAGCAATGCCACCCTTAGGGGCATCACTGCAAACAAGCAGTGCCACCCATCAGTGTCCAATTATGCCACCTGTCAGTGCCCATCCGTGCCCATCAGTGCCCATCTATCAGTGCCCATCCATGCCCATCTGTGCCAACTATCAGTGCCACCCATAAGTAACCATCAATGCCACCTATGAGTGCCCATCAATGCCACCTATGAGTGCCCATCAGTGCCGCCTATAAGTGCCCATCTGTGCCACCTATGAGTGCCCATCAGTGCCGCATACCAGTGCCACCTATCAGTGCCCATCAGTGCCGCCTATCAGTGCCCATCAGTGCCGCCTATCAGTGCCCATCATCAGTGCCCGTCAGTGCCACCTCATCAGTGCCACCTCATTGGTGCCACCTCATTGGTGCCCATCAGTGCCGCCGTATCAGTGCCCGTCAGTGCAGCCATATCGGTGCCCGTCATTGAAGAAGAAAACGTACTTATTTACAAAAAAGTTTTAACAGAAACAAAGAAAAACTTGTTTTTTTTCAAAATTTTCGGTCTTTTTTTATTTGTTGCGCAAAAAATAAAAACCGCAGAGGTGATCAAATACCACCAAAAGAAAGCTCTATTTATGGGAACAAAATGATAAAAAATTTGTTTGGGTACAGTGTAGCATGACTGCGCAATTGTCATTCAAATTGCGACAGCGCTGAAAGCTGAAAATTGGTCTGGGCGGGAAGGTGTCTAAGTGCCTGGTATTGAAGTGGTTAAAAACCTGTCTAGTGTGTTTTTTTCTTGACACTTTTTTCCCCAGGTGAATGGGTAGGGGTACCATGTACCTCATACTCATTCACATAGTGTGGGGGGCCTTATTGAAGGGGGCTCCCGGATTCTGATAAGCCCCCCGCCCACAGACCCCAACAACCAACGGCCAGGGTTGTCGGGAAGAGGCCCTAGACCTCATCAACATGGGGACAAGGTGCTTCCCCAAAGCACCCATCCCCCATTTTGAGGGCATGCGGCCTGGTATGGTTCAGGAGGGGGGGGGCGCTCGCTCGTCCCCACACCCTTTCCTGACTGGCCAGACTGCGTGCTCAGATAAGGGTCTGGTATGGATTTTGGGGGGACCCCCACGCCATTTTTGCAGCGTAGGGGGTTCCCCTTAAAATCCATACCAGACTGAAAGGCCTGGTATGCCCCTGGAGGGGGAACCCATGCCGTTTTTTTCTCATGCTGCTTTAATAGGAAGATATGTTTTTCCTATTGCAGCGATCGCGACATTTACCTCACTGAGAACCAGCACAATAGGATTGCGCTGAAAACATTCTTGCGTGCAGGTACTGCTGTGCGTGCGCCAGTTCACACGCTCAATTAAGGATTTATCTGGCGCACCAATTAAGGTATGAACCAGCGCAGGTATGAACCTCTGCACAGTGTGCACCTAAAGCTACCTGAAGAAAATTGGTGGCGTTCTTCTGATCCTATTAGTACCAACTGGCAGGCAGCTACAGTATTTACAGTTAGTGTACTGTGTCCTCTGCACAGTGTGCACCTAAAGCTACCTGAAGACAATTGCTGTTGTTCTGATCCTATTAATACCACAGGCAGGCAGCTGCAGTATTTACAGTTAGTGTAGTGTATCCTCTGCACAGTGTGCACCTAAAGCTACCTGAAGACAATTGCTGGTGTTCTCATACTAATAATACTATAGGCAGGCAGTTGATTCTGCTATTTGCAGTATCAGTATATATATATATATATATATATATATATATATATATATATATATATATATATATATATATACACCCCAACTTGGTGCAGCTACATCTCACTGAAGGCCATTAGTACGTCTGGAAGGCCAACAAAGAGAGGCAGACAGTCACAAGCCAATAAAAGAGGTCAAGCAGGCTCTGTGTCTAGAGGCAACAGTGCTGGTCATGGAGACGGTGCATTCTCATCAGCACGTGGCCATGGAACATGCTTGTCCTTTTTTTTCGACAGCTGGCCGCGTTGAGCCGCAACATGCGGAAGGCTTGGTAGAGTGGATGACCAAGCCGTCCTCATCCTCCTCATCCTCTCTCACCCAGGCTCAGGGTACTTTGTCTGGCAAAGCAGCTGCCAACGTGGCCTCTTCCCTCGGGTCAATGGCATCAGTCGCTCCTTCCCTATCCCCACCATGTCCTCCTGAGGAGTCCCCTGAACTGTTTGACCACTGTGTTGGGTACATGCTCCAGGAGGATGCCCAGTGTTTTGAAGGCTCCGATGATGGTACCCAGCTAGAGTAAGGCAGTAACGTGAGCCCAGAGAGAGGGGATGTTCAAGAAGGACAGCAATCTAGCAGTCATGTTCCCCCAGCTGCAGCATACTGACAGCTTTGCTCCAGTGATGAGGAGGGAGGGGATGATGAGGTCACTGACTCCACGTAGGTGCCTGATAGGAGAGAGGAGGAGGAGGAGGAGGAGGCACATCTCCAACGAGGCAGAATGCCCACCAAGGGCCAGCTTAAGGGCAGCACATCGACTGCATCACACCGCAGAGCTCCGCATGTGCAGGGCGCTGCTGTCTCTGCATGTTATTCCAAAAGTTCTTTGGTGTGGGCCTTTTTTGAGACAAGTGCATCAGATCCCACCGCTGCTATTTGCAACATATGTCTCAAGCGTATCTCGCGTGGCCAAAACATTACCCGCTTGGGCACCACATGCTTTACCAGACATATGTCAACCTGCCATGCAGTTCGTTGGCAAGCATACCTAAAAGACCCACACCAAAGAACAAAGCGAACCTCTCCTTGATCCTCATCAGATGGGAATCTCCAACCCCACTATACCTTCAGTCCTCTCTGAAACCTGCACTAAGAGGAATGAAGGTGTAGAATTAGGTGTGTCACAGCCAAGTACTTGCGGGCAATCTGCTATCGTTACACCGACATTAGATTGTACCAGGCAAATTTCCCTGCCCCAGCTGCTGCACTGCCGAAAGAAGTTCACTCCCAGCTATCCACATGCCCAGCGGTTGAATGCTAGCTTGGCTAAATTGCTAGCACTTCAACTGCTGCCTTTTCAGTTGGTAGACTCTGCCCCCTTCCGTGAGTTTGTGGAATGTGCGGTTTCTCAGTGGCAGGTTCCCAAAAGCCACTTTTTCTCACGGAAGGCGATTTCGGCTCTCTACCGGCATGTGAAAGGCAATGTCTTGGCCTCTCTGGACAGGGCAGTCAGCGGTAAGGTGCACATTACCACTGACTCATGGCCCAGCAGGCATGGACAGAGATGTTACCTATCTCATCGCGCACTGGTGACTCTTCTGGCAACTGGGAAGGATACAGGACAGGGTGCAGTAGTATTGGAGGTTGTTCCGCCACCACGCCTCCAAAATTCTACTAGTGGTGATTCTGCCACACCTCTCTCCTCTACCCCCTCCTCTTCTTCTTCCTCCATGGCCTCTTCCTGTGCTGATTTTTCCTCGGAACCAGCGGTGCTCCGTAGGTGTTCAAAGGGCTACGCAAATACGCAGGAAAAAAGATGCCATGCGGTGCTTGAGCTGGTGTGCTTGGGGGCTCAGGAGCCACACTGGGGCAGAGATTCTGTCAGCTCTGCAGGGGCAGATTCAGAGGTGGTTGACGCCATGCCAGCTTAAGCAAGGTATGGTGGTTTGCGACAATGGCACCAACCTCCTCTCCGCCTTCCGACAGGGACAACTGACCCATGTGTCCTGTTTGGCTCACGTCCTTAACTTGGTGGTGCAGTGGTTCTTGGGCAGGTACCCGGGCTTACAGGAAGTCCTGAGGCAGGCCAGGAAAGTCTGTGTGCATTTCTGCAGGTCATATAATTCCAGTGCTCGGCTGGCTGACCTCCAAAAGGAAATTAACCTGCCCAAGAACCGCCTTATCTGTGACATGCCCACCAGGTGGAAATCAACGTTGGCCATGCTGCAGCAGCTGCACACGCAGCAGAGGGCCATCAATGAGGACCTATGTGACTATGGCACCAGGACAGGGTCAGGGGACCTTGGTTTTTTCCCCACGCCAGTGGGCTATGATCAGGGATGCATGCACTGTCCTGTCACCATTTGAGGAGGCCACGAGGATGGTCAGCAGTGACAGTGCATGCATCAGTGACACTGTCCCTCTTGTCCAACTGTTGGCGCACACGCTGCATGGAATAATGGACAGGGCACTTGAAGCAGAACAGAGGGAGGAAGAGGAGGACTCCCTTACCTCTCAAGACCCCATTTATCCAGACAGTGTTCCTGCGTGTCCGCCGATCACACAGGAAGAGGACGAGGAGGAGGAGGATTGTGTCAGCATGGAGGTGGAGCCTGGCACTCAGCATCAGCGGCAGTCTTCAAGAGATCATTTACAGTCTGAAGAAACCCATGGACTTGTACGTGGCTGGGAGGAGGTGGCTGCGGATCATGTCGTCCTTAGTGACCCAGAGGACTCTGGACCGAATGCCTCAGCCAACCTACGCTGCATGGCCTCCCTGATCCTGCAAAGCCTGCTAAAGGATCCTCGTATTCGTGGTATCAAGGGGAGGGATCATTACTGGCTGGCAACCCTCCTTGATCCACGTTACGAACGGACCAAAAGTTTGCGCAAACTTTAGAACCCCATTAAAGTCTATGGGACTCGAACATTTGAAATCAAAAGTGCTAATTTGAAAGGCTAATATGCAAGGTATTGTCCTAAAAAGGGTTTGGGGACTCGGGTCCTGCCCCAGGGGACATGTATCAATGCAAAAAAAAGTTTTAAAAACTGACGTTTTTTCGGAAGCAGTGATTTTAATGATGCTTAAAGTGAAAAAAAGTGAAATATTCCTTTAAATATCGTACCTGGGGGGTGTCTATAGTATGCCTGTAAAGTGACGCATGTTTCCCCATGCTTAGAACAGTCCCTGCTCAAAATCATATTTTTAAAGGAATAAAAGTCATTTAAAACTGCTTGCGGCTTTAATGTAATGTAGGGTCCCGGCAATATGGATGAAAATCAGTGAGACAAACGGCATGGGTACCCCCCCAGTCCATTACCAGGCCCTTTGGGTCTTGTATGGATATTAAGGGGAACCCCGCACCCAAATTAAAAAAAGGAAAGGCGTGGGGCTCCCAGGATCTATATACTCTGAACAGCAGTATACAGGCAGTGCAAACGAGACAGGTACTGTAGGTTTGTTGTTAAGTAGAATCTGTTTGTAATTTTGAACTGGTACATTTTTAAAGTGTAGCTCCAGCCAAAAAATCTATTTTTAAGCTTTTTGGGAAACATAGGGAAGGGTTATCACCCCTGTAACACTTGTTTTGCTGTCTGTGCACCTCTTCAGAATATTTCACCTCACTTTCTGTCCCAATGACAAAAGTTTTTTGAAAATTTGGGGGTTTTGGTGAAACAAGGATTGGTGATAAAGCATCAGTGAAGAGGAGACACGTTTTTCCCATATTAACTCTTACAGGAGAGAATTTCCCTTCCTAGGGGTAAATTTCATCCCTGTTGTCTCCTTCAGTTTGCAAGTAGGAGTCGTTCGTAAGTTGGATGTTTGAAAGTAGGGGCCTGCCCTATATACTCTGCAGAAATTGGGGCATTAGGTGTTGGTGTTGCCACAACACTGTAAGCCCTCACAGTAAATCTTGGTGGGTGCAGGAACAGGCCGTGCTGTGAAATATTAGATCAAGAATTGTAATTACATGCCATTGTTGAACAGTGGTAGAAAATTTGGGCCTTTGGTGGTGGTGATGGCGCTGGTGCCACAACACTGTAAGCCCTCACAGTTACTCTTGGTGGGCGCCAGAACAGGCCCTGCTGTGAGATATTGGATCAAGAATTGTAATTACATGCACCTGTTGAACAGGGGCAGAAAAATTGGGCCTTTGGTGCTGGTGTTGCCACAACACTGTAAGCCCTCACAGTTACTCTTGGTGGGCGCAGGAATGGGCCCTGCTGTTAAATATTAGATCAAGAATTGTAATTACACGTCCCTGTTGAACAGGGGCAGAAAAATTGGGCCTTAGGCACTGGTTCCACAACACTGCAACCCCTCACAGATGCTATAGTTGGAGCGCAGGAATGAGCCCTGCTGCAAAGTATTGCATCAAAAATTGTAATTATACACCCCTGTTAAACAGGGGCTGAAAATTTGGGTCTTGGGCACTGGTGCCACAACACTGCAACCCCTCACAGATACTCTAGTTGGAGCGCAGGAATGAGCCCTGCTGCAAAGTATTGCATCAAAATTTGTAATTACACGTCCCTGTTAAACAGGGGCTGAAAAATTGGGCCTTGGGCACTGGTGCTGGTGCCATAACACTGCAACTCATCACAGATACTCTAGTTGGAGCGCAGGAATGAGCCCTGCTGCAAAGTATTGCATCAAAAATTGTAATTATACACCCCTGTTAAACAGGGGCAGAAAAATTGCCACAACACTGCAACCCCTCTCAGATAATATAGTTGGAGCGCAGGAATGAGCCCTGCTGCAAAGTATCGCATCAAAAATTGTAATTACACGCCCCTGTTAAACAGGGGCAGAAAAATTGGGCCTTGGCTACTGGTGGCGGTACCCAGAACCAAAAATGTTCTTACAAGCTATCAGCATGAAAATTGAGGAGGAAGAGAATTGTGACTCAGCATAACAGGATAGTCACTCAGCATCAGCATAGGCAGTCTTGAAGTGATCTCACATTAAAAAAAATCAATTGGTTACATCAGCATCAGGTGCTTGGTAGCTGGTGATCCAAGACTGATTCATTTTTATGAAGGTCAGCCGATCCACCGGTTCGGTGGACAGGCGCACCCTGTGATCGGTTACAAAGCCTCCAGCAGCACTGAATGTGCGTTCCAAAAGAACACTGAATGCAGGACAGGCCAGAAGCTCAATTGCATACTGTGCAAGCTCTGGCCAGTGATCCATCCTCAAGACCCAGTAACCCAGAGGATTTTCGGTGGGAAAGGTGTCCAAGTCTGATCTTGCCAGTAGGTATTCCTGCACCATGTGAATCAGGCGCTGGTTGCTGTAACCGATCATACCTTGTATTGCATCAAAATTTGTAATTACACGTCCCTGTTAAACAGGGGCTGAAAAATTGGGCCTTGGGCACTGGTGCTGGTGCCATAACACTGCAACTCATCACAGATACTCTAGTTGGAGCGCAGGAATGAGCCCTGCTGCAAAGTATTGCATCAAAAATTGTAATTATACACCCCTGTTAAACAGGGGCAGAAAAATTGCCACAACACTGCAACCCCTCTCAGATAATATAGTTGGAGCGCAGGAATGAGCCCTGCTGCAAAGTATTGCATCAAAAATTGTAATTACACGCCCCTGTTGAACAGGGGCAGAAAAATTGGGCCTTGGCTACTGGTGGCGGTACCCAGAACCAAAAATGTTCTTACAAGCTATCAGTATGAAAATTGAGGAGGAAGAGAATTGTGACTCAGCATAACAGGATAGTCACTCAGCATCAGCATAGGCAGTCTTGAAGTGATCTCACATTAAAAAAAATCAATTGGTTACATCAGCATCAGGTGCTTGGTAGCTGGTGATCCAAGACTGATTCATTTTTATGAAGGTCAGCCGATCCACCGGTTCGGTGGAAAGGCGCACCCTGTGATCGGTTACAAAGCCTCCAGCAGCACTGAATGTGCGTTCCAAAAGAACACTGAATGCAGGACAGGCCAGTAGCTCAATTGCATACTGTGCAAGCTCTGCCCAGTGATCCATCCTCAAGACCCAGTCACCCAGAGGATTTTCGGTGGGAAAGGTGTCAGACCTTGGTGCTGCGGATTAAAAAATTGTCTGAACGCATCGGTCAGATGGCCACCTTCTCCACCGCTCCATCTGTGACTGACCGAAGCCTCAGCATCACATTGTCCAAGAGGACCAGGAAATTGTAACCTCCCAGGCTCTGGAAACGCGTTGCACAAACCTTTCTGCAAGGCCTCCCAAAGATGTTTCATCCTCTGCTCCCTCTGCGACGGTGTCAGGTCACCTTGAGGCTAGGTGACAGATGCACACCATTGGGATCAGGAGTGCACTGCAAGGTAGTGGACCCTACGGCTGACTGCTGTGGATAGGAGTCAGGGTGGTAAGGAAGGCAGGGTGGTAAGGAAGGCAGGGCCACTGGAACGCCAACACGGATCCCACCAGGGTTAGAGCGTAAGATTCCCTGGGGTGCAGAGTCTAAGAGCCAGCAGGTGTTCACCAGAGCCTCTAGTGGTGAGGATGGACTGGGCTGCAACTGGCTCCAGGTCACGACCCCCAGGGTCCCCCAGCTCACACTCACAGTAGGCAACAGGAGGATAGGGATAGTAAGGGAATAAGCCAAGGTCGGGGCCACAAGCAGACAAGGACAACAGAGTTCACGCCAAGGTTCAGGGTCACAGGTAAACAGGGATAGTTGGGGACACGCCAAAGGTCAGGGTCCCACGCAGACAGGGAAAGTCAAGAACAGGTCAAAGTCGGTAACTGGAATCAGATCTAGGAAACACAGCAAGTACACACGAAAGCTAACACATAATGGTTGATCAGCACTGCTGGCTTGCAGTGCACAGGTTAATATAGGGTTTCCTGACAGGGCCTGGGGTGGGACCATGCTTAGAGGAGAGGTTATAAAACCAGCCAGATGTGAGTGGCTGGCCTCTTAGTCTGATCACATGAGGAGAAGGTAAGCTGACAGAGGAAGATTACTGCATAACCATGACAGACGGCAAGATAAGGTCCGCAACCTTACCCTTGTAACATGGATCAAGGAGGGTTGCCAACCAGAAATGATCCCTCCCCTTGATACCATGAATATGAGGATCCTTCTGCAGGCTTTGCAGGATCAGGGAGGCCATGCAGCGTAGGTTTGCTGAGGCATTCAGTCCAGAGTCCTCTGGGTCACTAAGGACGACATGATCCGCAGCCACCTCCTCCCAGTCACTGATGCCGAGTGCCAGGCTTCACCTCCATGCTGACACAATCCTCCTCCTCCTCGTCCTCTTCCTGTGTGATCGGCGGGTACGTGGGAACACTGTCTGGATAAATGGGGCCTTGAGAGGTAAGGAAGCCCTCCTCTTCCTCCCTCTGTTCTGCCTCAAGTGCCCTGTCTAGGGATGAGCCGAACACCACCCGGTTCGGTTCACATCAGAACCACTGGATGCAGGACAGGCCAGTAGCTCAATTGTATACTGTGCAAGCTCTGGCCAGTGATCCATCCTCAAAACCCAGTAACCCAGAGGATTTTCGGTGGAAAAGGTCTCAGACCTTGGGGCTGCGGACTAAAAAATTGTCTGAACGCATCGGTCAGAGGGCCACCTTCTCCACCGCTCCATCTGTGACTGACCGAAGCCTCAGCAACACGTTGTCCTGGAGGACCAGGAAATTGTAACCTCCCAGGCTCTGGAAATGCATTGCACAAACCCTCCTCCTCCTTATCCTCTTTCTGTGTGATCGGTGGGCACGCAGGTACACTGTCTGGAGGTAGCCATCTGACCGATGCGTTCAGACAATTTTTTAGTCCGCAGCCCCAAGGTATGATCGGTTACAGCAACCAGCGCCTGATTCACATGGTGCAGGAATACCTACTGGCAAGATCAGACTTGGACACCTTTCCCACCGAAAATCCTCTGGGTTACTGGGTCTTGAGGATGGATCACTGGCCAGAGCTTGCACAGTATGCAATTGAGCTACTGGCCTGTCCTGCATCCAGCGTTCTTTCGGAACGCACATTCAGTGCTGCTGGAGGCTTTGTAACCGATCACAGGGTATGCCTGTCCACCGAATCGGTCGGTCGGCTGACCTTCATAAAAATGAATCAGTCTTGGCTCACCAGCTACCAAGCACCTGATACTGATGTAACTGAATAATTTTTTTTTTTTAATGTGAGATCCCTTCAAGACTACCTATGCTGATGCTGAGTGACAATCCTCTTCCTCCTCAATTTTCATGCTGATAGCTTGTAAGAACATTTTTGGTTCCGGGCACTGCCACCAGTGGCTAAGGCCCAATTTTTCTGCTCCTGTTTAACTGGTGCGTGTAATTACAATTTTTGATGCAATACTTTGCAGCAGGACTCATTCCTGCTCTCCAACTATAGTATCTGTGAGGGGTTGCAGTGTTGTGGCACCAGCACCAGTGCCCAATGCCCAATTTTTCATCACCTGTTTTCACAGGGGCATATAATTACAATTTTTGGTGCAATACTTTGCAGCAGGGCTCATTCCTGCGCTCCAACTATAGTATCTGTGAGGGGCTGCGCCAACCAAGAGTAACGGTGAGGGCTTACAGTGTTGTGGCAACACCACCACCACCAAAGGCCCAATTCTTCTGGCTCTGTTCAACAGGTGCATGTAATTACAATTCTTGATATGATATTTCACAGCAGGGCCCATTCCAGCGCCCACCAAGAGTAACTGTGAGGACTTACAGTGTTGTGGCACCAGCACCACCACCACCTAAGGCCCCAATTTCTGCAGAGTATATAGGGAAGGCCCCTACTTTCAAACATCCAACTTACAAATGACTCCTACTTGGAAAACGGAAGGAGACAACAGGAAGTGAGATGAAATCTACCCCTATAAAGGGAAATTCTCTCCTGTAAGAGTTAATATGGGAAAAACATGTCTCCTCTCCATTGATGCTTTATCACCAATCCTTGTTTCACTAAAAACCCCAAATTTTCAAAAAACATTTGTCATTGGGACAGAAAGTGAGGTGAAATCTTCTGAAGAGGTGCACAGACAGCAAAACAAATGTTACAGGGGTGATAACCCTTCCCTATGTTTTCCAAAAAGCTTAAAAATAGATTTTTTGGCTGGGGCAACACTTTAAAAATGTACCAGTTCAAAATTACAAACAGATTCTACTTAACAACAAACCTACAGTCCCTGTCTTGTTTCACTTTTTTTTTCACTTTAAGCATCATTAAAATCACTACTCCCTGAAAAACGTCAGTTTTTAAAACTTTTTTTGCATTGATACATTTTCCCTGGGGCATGGGGGACATGTATCAGGAATCGATTCAGCCACCACACGTCACACGTCGGACTGTTATACCTGACTCACCTGCTGTGGGACATCTGGACATTGATCCCTTGGTTACTCAGCCAATATTTACAGGCTTTAGTAACTGTTTGTCCCACATACCTAGATGTGAACTACACAGCTATACACTACAGGATGGATATTGCAGATATTATGCACTTTGAGAATTTGCCCTATATTCACAGTCTGAGAGTTATGTAATATCAATATGGACCTTTCTGTCCTCAGTGCCTGTCTATACATGGAATCATCACACTGGAATCTATATGTATGTAAAAAAACCTTTTGAACCCTCGGCCCCTGAGGAAGGTATTTGAATATTTCATACCGGAAACGCGTCGGGCATTTGGGTATTTACATTGTATGATAATCATGTGTACAGCATTTGTTTGATTTTCCATATAATATACGTTGTGCATTTTTGTCTTATGCGGATTTTATATGTTTTTTACTCTACATCATTAAAGATTGCTTTTTATACATTTTTGAGTGAGTGGTCTGTCAAAGTCCCATTTGAGAGGGTTATTTTCTTTGTTCCTGGGGCAGAACCCAGGATAAGATAATTAATAGGTAATGGTATTGGTATGGGTCGCTTTGGCTGCTGTGGGGGTGCAGGTGGTTCGCCAGTGAGTCGCTCCCCTGCCTCATTTTTGCAAGATACTTGCTGCCATGAGTAAATAGAATAAGTTTTAAAGTCTTCTAAATCTCTATGATATCTCTTCAATTTCTTTTTTTGTGTCTCTCTATCAACTTTTTCCAATTTCTTTTGTATCCTAGTATTAAAATCTATGATTTGTTGACTATCCTTTATAGGGTCTAGCTGTTGTTGTAGATCATTTATTTTTAATTCTAAGTTGGCCATTTTACGTTTTTTTCTTTGGAGGACCAGCTGCTGTAACTTGAAACCCACACCATTAAAAAAGTCGAGCCATTCCTGTATAGAGCCTTGGTCTTCTAAACCATCCTGTGGGGCAACGTCCCATCTGAGGCTCCTAATTATGACTTTTTCTTTGATGTATTGTTCAAGGCTACATATGTCCCACCAAGTGTGTACTTGTTTTTCTAATACATGGCCTAGTGCTGTCATTGCTCCATTGTAATTGGTTTGTGTGGTGGTAGGTTCATAGCTAGTGAACAAAGCATCCACATCAAGGTGTCTATTGCTCAAATACCGCAGAACGTCCATAGCAGCAGAGAAAATTAAATAATCACTGTCAAGATGAATGTTGTATGTACCTGCCCTATTCACAATAATGCTCCGCGCTTAGAACAATATAACCAACAGCATATATATAAAATTGAACATATGAATAAATATGAATGAATAAATAGCAGCCGCTTGAATAATAAGTAATATATATATATAGGCAATAGTGAGTCAGTTAAGTCAATAGCATTCCCTCAGTATTGCAGCAGCGCTGTGTGACCCCAATTATTAGGATCCTTTTTTCCAATCAAGTTCATAAAGTGCAAAGACGGGAAACAGATGATAAAAAGATGATATACATCCCCCTAGTCAATAATCTCGTGTTCTGTGAGGGTAGTTAGTCCATTCACCAAGCGATACACCACGTGCTGAGATCCCCAATGAAAAACTCACTCACCAGAGATGTAATCAATATGAGCCTTGATTAGTATTAGTTGGTCTGCACCACTCTCCAAACGACCACCAGATGTTAGTCTAATTCTCAGTAGTTCCAATGCAATATGTGGGAGAAATAAATGTCCACATAGTGTGATACCGCTAAACACTTTTATTAAAACATCTGAACATTTCCCTTTAAAAACATGCGTACCAGATGATCATTCAATAAGAGCAAAGAAAATTAAGTGCACTGTGCCTGTTGCGTCCTTTAATCCGACAGGGATGGCAGGAGCGCTCACTGTGTGTAGTTACAGCTGTGCGCTTTCTGATTCCTCGGTCAATAGAATGCATGCGTCACTTCCGGTGTATCACGTCCTTGACGTTTCGTCCTATCCCGGACTTCTTCTGAGGGCGTGCCACACCAGACAGGAAGCCGGTATTTATGTGTGTACTGGGTGCAGCTACCAATCAGCAGAGCCTTAGGTCCAGGGAAGGTTACAGGTTCCCACCACCATGCTTAATACTGTCAGCAATGGGAGAAACAGCCAACTTCGGTCTGTCACTTCCCTAGCCTGCACAGAACACATCTATACCGTTTTTTTATGTGGAAGGAGACCCATTCATAAAAAACAAGTGCCTACCATGCTCAGGATCACCCAGTATGTGCGCTGCGATTAATTACTTCGCAGCGCAACTCCCATAACATCCACGAGAGCATCATAGGCATTCTTTAAATTGCCATAAACATATTTTCTCCTATATAGTGCAATCGTCCACAACAGCATTATATAGCATTAATTCATCATGCCGAATACCCTCACAGCATAATAACACAGTGTCTAAAAAAATGCATAGCGATTTTTTAGATATACAAAATCCTATCTGGCCAAAAAAGTGAATTACATCTAAACCAGACAAAGAATACACTGCATGCTACTGACTAAAGATTATATAAAGATGGTATATCTTAATTATATACCATAGATTGCACTTAGTGAATACATTTAAAATGGCTGTACTAAAAACCTAGCCGAAAAAAATTAAAAACGATCCTTAATAAAATGATCAGTGCTAATAAAACAATAAAAATATAACAATAAAAATCAATGATCAATAAAAGCACATAAAATACACTGGAAAGCGATAGAGAGTATTAAAGTGTATATGTTGGATATCACATAACACAGGAATTATATACTCCAAATGTACCTAAGTGTCACTGATGAAGCAATTAATGTCGAGTTCTATATTGAGACACTTGGGCGAAATCACATCCACAGAGTAAATCCACCGAGTTTCGCATTTGGATAACTCCCGGATGCGATTTATGCCTCTCCAATAGGGTTCTAGGTGTTCTACCCCCCCAAATTCTAATCCTGTCGGATCCCTATTATGTTTTGATTTAAAATGCAGTGAGACGTTGTGATCCTTATAGCCTATTTTTATGTTATGTATGTGTTCAGCTATTCTCACCCGCAATAGTCTTTTGGTGCGGCCTATATAAATTAGACCGCATGGACATTTTAATGCGTAAACTACAAAGGTACTATTGCATGTGATAAACTGTTTAATTTCAAAGCTGCGATTATTCACTGGAGAATGAAAGTTATTGACACCTCTAAGGGGTCTCGAGACCTCTCTGCAGGCTTTGCATTTCCTGCAATCAAAGAAGCCATTATGGTCCCAAAATGTCAGAGGCCGCTTAGGGGGATCAATCACTTTTTTTACTATTCTGTCCCCAAAACTCGTTGTTTTCCTATAGATAAATTGGGGTACAGGAGGTAGTACTGAAGTGAGTTTCTTATCCATCAAAAGTATGTGCCAGTGTCTTTTAAAGATTTCCTCCACTTCCTTGTATTGAACATGGAATTGAGAAATAAAACCCCATTCTTTATTCTGATTTGTTTGAATTTGTGGTATCTCAGATCCTGCTGGACATATTTCTTGTAAGCATGTGGATCTAGGTATTGTTGCCACTTCTTCAACCACTTTGTTCAATATTAACGGGTCATAACCTCTGGCTTCAAACCTATCTGTGAGGACTTTAGATTGAGCTAAGAACTGTGTATCTTGAGAGCAATTTCGGAATATTACGGAGCCATAACGGATGATGACCACTTGACTGTTAATAACTTGACTGTTAGGAATAACTGTTCCTATCGTTTTTTTTTGTTTTCAAACGTTTTTATTGTAGGAAAATATAACATTTGGGTGTACAGGCACTGTAGTGACATGAATCATGATGGTACAAAAGCATTTAACAGATAAATGAAGTATCACACACAGTGCAGATCATAGCTCATACAAGCGTACAAAGTGAGCCCATAAAACAATAGTAGTAAAATAATAAAACAAAAAGGAAAATAAAAAGACATACGAGTAATGAAGAAATGGGAAAACCGAAATCATACAATTGTGATCTATGTATACTTCTAATAAAATAGGTTTACAGTCAGGGAGTAAGACACAATGTGCCTATTATTGTAAGGATCTAATATATTGTGAAGGCCCTGGGGTGTCCCTTTAGTGTGTTCTTAACAAATAAAGCTAACCCTCATTTTATAGAGGGTCAGCTGAAGCATCTGAGGGATCCTCCAGTCTGTTGCTCAATAGATGAGCTGTCCAGATGTTCCATTTTCGGTCAAATATAGGCATGGAATCTAGGAGAGTATGATGTATTCTCTCCATAGACCTGATAGACTCCATGCGAGAAATCACCTGTGACCAGGATACCTGGGGGCGTTTCCAGTTCAATGCTATTGCCCATTGAATTGCACTGAAGAGTGTGTGGATTAATTTTTGTAAGGGGTGGGGAACACCTGGAAGCTCCGCAAACAGTAAACACATCTGACATGTCAAGGTAAGTGATATTCCGGAGAGAAGTCTGATGAGGGATGTAGTTTTGTGCCAAACAGTGTCCAAGGCTTTACAACTCCAGAACGTATGCAACAGCGTTCCCCTGTCCTGGCATCCTCTGAAACATGTGCCAGCGACCAGGGGATATATTCTATGAAGACGCTCCGGAGTCTAGTACCATCTAGTGTGAAGCTTAAGCACTGTTTCCTTTATTGACATAGAATGTGTACATTTGTGCATGTTATCTAGCATGTTTTGCCAATCTCCATCAGGGATCTCTTGGGCCAACTCCATCTCCCAAGCCACCATCGCCAACGACTTTCGAGGGGCGTTGTGGTCATTGAGGTATCGATAAAGTACGGAGATTGTCCCCCTATCTCTCGCCGCCTCTCCACACAAATGTTCAAAAGGGGTTTTCGACATCTCCACCCCACCCCTCAAAAGAGTCGAGTAGAAGTGTCGAATTTGCAAGTATTGGTGGAACTCGGATCTACCCATCCCATAGGTCTGCTGCAAGTGGGTGTAGGAGCAGAAAGAGGCGTTCTGCAGCAGAGAAGCGAGGTCCACCAAGCCCAATGTAATCCATCTAAGATATGGCAGATTGGAGGAAAAAGCTGGGGGAAAAGAGGGTTCTCCCAAAAAAGAGGACAAGAGGGGGACGTCAGAATGCAACCTGAACTTTTTACGGTAAAGGGACCATAGATAAAGTGATTGACCAACAATATTGTTCAATGGGGTAATATCTTTAGGGGAGACTGAACGGGACCAGAGAAGGCCAGGGAGGTAGTATGGAATTATTGAGATCCGCTCAAATTGTAGCCATGGCACCGGGGTCGGGAAGGAATGCCACTGTGCCATTTGGGTAAGCCGAGATGCCAGGAAGCATTTCCATAGATCCGGGCAACCCAGACCCCCCCTCCCCTGGGCTCTATACACCAGTGCCCGCCCCACTCGCGGCTTTTTATTCTGCCATATAAATCTGAGCAGGTCTATCTGAACTCTCTGAAGAATTGATCGCGAGACATATAGAGGTAGGGATCTGAAGAGAAATAGGAGTTTAGGGAGGATATTCATTTTTACTGCTTGGATTCTCCCCAGGAATGATATGTGATAGGAGGACCATTGATTTAACAGGTATTTGACATTGGAAAAAGCTGGAGGGTAGTTCAATGAGTATAACTGTTTTAAAGAGGGGGACAATTTAACTCCTAGGTATTGTAGAGAAATATGGTTCCATGAGAATTTAAATTTTTCTGTAAGGGTGGTCAATAGGGGTTGCGGAAGGTGAATCGGTAGAGCCGAACATTTGGAGGGGTTAACGCTCAGGCCTGATAGTTTATGGAAAGAGTCAAGGAAGGACATAAGGTTAGGGAGGGAAAGTAAGGGGTCTGAGATGAACAGTAGTACATCATCTGCGTACAGGCTAAGTTTAAATTCCTGATCTCCCTTACTGTAGCCCCTGATGTTTGGGTCATTAGAGATGGATCTAGACAGGGGCTCCATAGCCAACGCGAACAGAAGCGGGGATAAAGGACACCCCTGTCTAGTGCCACACCCCAGAGAGAAATAATCTGAGTAGCATCCTGGAAGTTTAATTCGGGTTTTTGGGTTATGGTAAAGGGCCTTAAAGCCATGTAAAAATGCCCCACTAAACCCAAATCTGGCCAACACTGTATCTAAATATGTCCAGAGGACACTATCAAATGCTTTGTTTATATCTAAACTTAAAAGCAATACTGAGTTAGAATTCATATGGGCGTCCTGCAAAATATTAGTGGCCAAACGTATATTATCTGTAATCTGTCTCGATGGGATAAATCCGGTTTGATCGGGTGATATCAAGGTTGTAATAACTTTGGCCAATCTGTCGGCCAGGATCCTCCCGAATATTTTGAGATCGTTATTAATAACCGAAATGGGGCGGAAATTTTGGGGTAGGGTATGATCTTTGCCAGGCTTGGGAATAAGGGACATGTTGGCCAATAGCATTTCTTCAGGGAAACATTGTCCTTTGAGTATTTGATTAAACATATTTGTGAGTGTGGGGAGTAGGGATTCAGCGAACTTTTTATAATAAACAGGAGAGAAGCCATCCGGGCCTGGGGCTTTAGAGGGTTTGAGAGAGGAGATAATAGAGGCCACCTCCTCCGACGAGCAAGGGGCGTTTAGGATGTCCAATTGCTCCTCTGAAAGTCGAGGGAGCGAGAGGGAATCAAGCCATGATTGCACAGGGGGAGGGCGTGAGGGGTCTGGGCCAGAAAACAGTTTTTGGTAGAAGGTGGAGAAGATCTGCAGAACATGTTTTGGATGAGAGGTTAGGTTGCCATGGCAATCCTTTAGTTTATAGAGATGGGTCGGTTGGGTAGATTGTTTAAGCTTTCGCGCAAACAGCGTGGAAGCAGAGTTACTGTATAGAAGGAAGCGGGCTTTAGACCATCTAAGAGACTTTTCTATCTGATCTGACAGTATATCATCTAGAGCCCTTCTTTTTTCTGTGATTTGAAGGAGCAATTCCTGTGTAGGGGTCTGTATGTGTCTATGATAAAGTTGTTCCAGTTCTAAGGTAAGTTTGTGGGTGTCTTGTTGTTTCTGTCTTTTTTGGGTCGTGGAAATCTCTATTAGATGGCCCCTCATCACAGCCTTATGGGCTGCCCACAGAGAGGTAGGGGAAATGTTCTCTACATTATTGAGCCTGAAATATTCGTTAAGACGTTCCACCAACTGAGCCATAATCACAGGATCTGTGAGTAGTGTGTCATTGAGGCGCCAGGACCTGGCTATATGTGGGAGGCCCAAGCATGAGATATGGGTGGATACGAGGTGGTGATCCGACCATGGGCACACATGAATGTTAGCAGTAGTTGAGTTCATTGTCAGAGAGGGAGTGCCAAAAATATAATCTAAACGTGAGTAACTGTCATGGGGGTGGGAGTAGAACGTATATTCCCTAGAGCCGACATTGTGGGCTCTCCATATATCTATAAGTTGGGAGGATTTTAGGGAGTGTTGAAGGGATTTGGGAAAGGCCTGGGACGTTGGACATGTTCGGCTTCTATCAAGTCCCGAGTGGGCAACCAAATTAAAGTCCCCTCCGATTAGTATATGAGGGGAGTGGAACTTATCTAATGTTAGGAAGAATTCCTTGAAAAATGTTGCCTGTGAGGTGTTTGGGGCATACACTGAGGCTATAGTTAGAAGTTTGTTTTGGATGGTACCCTGAGCTATCACGAAACGACTGTTGGGATCTTTATAAATCTTTTGAGCCTGAAACATCACAGAATTTTTGATAAAGATGGCCGCCCCTCTAGACCTGGACCCATGAGTGGTGAAATAGCTTTGATTAAAAGATTTGTCAAAGTGTGATGGGTGATTATCTCTAGAGAAGTGAGTCTCTTGGAGCAAAATTATATCCGCCCCAAGAGATTTATACATTTTAAATGCTTTTCTTCTCTTCTGTGGGGTATTAAAACCTTTAACGTTATGGGAAATTATATTAATACCCATGGTTATTTATAGTAAATTCGCTAGGGTCAGTAAGGGGTCCAGGCCAAGAGGGAGCCATCATACAACAACCCGGCCTCCTCAGAGGCATTGCATAACTTAGATGTACAGTCCAATGAGGCTGCACGTATCGAACCCCTGAGTTGGTAGCACATACATCACTAAAGTAAAGCCAGTAGATTCGAAAAACATAAAAAGAAAATAAAAACATATAATCATAACCACAGAGAAATAGAAAAACTAGAGGCCTGAAAACTAGGCCCAAAAAAGGCCAAACAAAGCTCCGGGGGGTCATGGGGAAAAACATCCCATGGACCCAAAAAAAAATGTCCATTCGGACCATAAGGTCCGACACTCTGAGCGGTAATGTTCGTGTCATCCGTGCAGACATATATTCTGCTGAGGAATTTACCTGTGGGGAATCAACCAGCTTCGACATCACTAACCGGACGAGAAGCCAGTCAGTTCTCATTGATAAGGAGTGTGGGGACGATCATGCGGACGCATCCGGGAGTCCGTAATGAGCCGGGAGAGTCCAATGTTCTCTAAGCATGACGGGAGATGTTCCATTCTCGATACCCTGGTGGGAGAGAGACAAAGAGAAAAACAGGGGTAGGGGAAAAAGTAAAAAAAAAAAAAAAAGGGGGAAAAAAAGTGTGCCTCGATGTCAGTCACGGCGTTGATCGCGGCGGTCTCTTCTAGGTGGAGGGGTCACCCAAATAGCTGAGTGACGTGGAGTGGAGGGTAGTCTGGGCAAGGAAGCCGCATCCAGGAGGCCCAACTTCACAAGCAATTCCTTTCCCTCCATTGGTGAGGTTACGGTGTATGTTGTGCCGTTGTGGGGCACCTGGAGCTTGAATGGGAAACCCCAGCGATAGCGAATACTGGCAGCCTGGAGAACCGAAGTAACTTCCTTCATCTTTCTGCGCTTGTCCAGGGTGGTAGGGGAGATGTCAGGGTAGATTTGAATCTGGGTACCTTCCAGACGAATACTTGGGCTGTTCCGCGAGGCTCTAAGTATTTCCTCTTTGATCAGGAAGTCCTTAAGACAGAGTACTATGTCTCTTGGTGGTTTTTCTGGGGGAGGGGGGGGGCGAAGGGCCCTGTGGATCCTATCGCAGGAGAAGGCTGAAAGTGGGGAGTCTGGTAAGAGGGATTGGAAAATCTTTTGTATTGTGGGTAGTAGATCAGTGACAGACTCAGGCACTCCGCGTACCCTGAGATTGTTGCGGCGGTTTCTGTTGTCTAGGTCCTCAATGTGGGCTTGTAGCTGCAGGACCGTTTCAGATAGGGACTCATGTTCCTTCCTTAGGTCAGAATACACTAAGGAGAGCTCATCGTGTTTTGTCTCAAGTAAATCAGTTCTGCTACCCAGGGCCGCAATCTCCAGGGACAGCGTGTTGGTAGACTTGTGGAGCTCAGATTGAAATTTCTGGGCGATCTTGTCATACATTAGCGTCAGGCTCTCATCCAGATCAGCTTTAGTAAGTTGAAATGAGTACTCACTGTCTCCCTGGGAGTGCGGTGGTGAGGGAGCCGCTGCAGGAGAATGTGCCTGAGTCTGTGTCTTTCGGGCGCCATCTTGGGCCTGCATGCTTCTCTCCTTCTCTCTCAGCAAGTATGTCGTTAGGGATCTTTGGGCCGGTTTTTCACGGCGATTTCTGGTGCCCGTCATGCGCTGAGTGTTCCGCCGGGGGTGCGGGGGAAAGTTAGGTAGATTGTGTGTGTTGATCGCCCCGGGGAAGTGCCGTTAGTCTCCGCGGCTCACGGAGCTCTCAGCCCTTGCTTCCTCCTCGGTTCGCGCCGCGCATGCGCCCCCTATCGTTTTTTTTTAAATAAACTTTTGTTTCTAGTTTACCGTTCCCTCTATAAATGGTGACATCCAAAAAGTTTATTTCCTCTTTGTGCCAGTCTGAAGTAAGCTTGATGTTGTTTTTATTATTATTCAAGGACTGTATGAATTTTTCCAATGAATCGGATGTGCCATCCCAAATAAAGAACAGGTCATCAAAAAAGCGCTTGTAAAATATTAATTCGGGCCTTTGTTCTCTGAAAATGGTCTTATCCTCCCACTCCGCCATAAATAGATTGGCGATGCTGGGTGCGAATTTCGCACCCATCACAACGCCTCTTTGTTGTGAGTAAGAATGCACCGTCATACCAAAAATAATTATGACTAAGGCAAAAATCCAGGGCATTCCTTAGAAAAATCTTTTGGTTGTGGGGGAGATCTTCTCTTTGGCTAAGGGCCCAATTAAGTGCTAATAAGGCATCATCATGCTGTATAATGGAGTAGAGAGAGGAAACATCAGCTGTAACCAAAATTGCCTGCTCTCTTCCTGTCAAACTCACATTTTGCAAACAATTAAAAAAATTCTTAGTATCCCTTATATATGAACGAGTTCTGATAACACTTTTTTGCAAGAACCGGTCCAAATACTGGCCCATTCTAGCAGAGACCGAATCAGTGCTGTTGGCAATGGGCCTAGCAGGAGGGTTGGACGGGTCTTTATGGATTTTTGGCAAGGTGTAGAATGTAGGTATCCGGCTACTAGATGGAAGCAGGAATCTTTTTTCTTTTTCTGTTAAAACACCACTTCTTGAACCCATATGCACTAAAATATCCAATTCTTCCCTATATGGCTGGGTGGGATCATTATCTAGACGTTTATATGTGACCTCATCTGAAAGCAAATCCATAACTTGGTTGTGATAATACTCCTTTGAGAGTATTACCACCCCCCCTCCTTTATCTGCTGGTCTTATGATAATGTCTTTTCTTTCCTCCAGCTTAGTGATCCCCTCACTGATATGTCTGATATTCATCTGTTTAATAGGTTTGAGGTGTTCTAAATCTCGTAGAATTAGTCCTTTGAACACCTCCACTTGATGGTTTGGGTTATTGAGGGGGTTAAACAGGGACTTGTTTTTCAAGCCGCTATTGATCGCAACCCCCGACTTTAAAGTTGTTGTTGACATATTAGGGGTACATCCCAAAAAATATTTTTTGATGTTTATCTTTCTGATATACTTGTGGATGTCAATAAAGACATCAAACTTGTTCATTGTTTTTTTCAGGCCGCATTTTAAGCCTAAGTTTAAAATATTCATTTCTTTGTGTGCTAATTGTTTGCTAGTCAAATTAAAGATGCCTTCTACTCCGACTCTCTTCTTCTTTTTTTGGGTCCTTGATCCTGCCCTGCAGCCCCGATATTTTCTTCCTTTGAATATGGGTGCTGTGATCGATCTTTCGTTCATTGTTGTTGTTGGTTTTTCCAATATGGGGTGCTGGAATTGTCCTGGGACTGTGGATTCCTGTATTGAACCCATGGTTGAGGCCTTCCTCTGCGTGGGACTTGGTTCCAACCTTTGGACCAGCGACCCATCCCTTTCCCTAAAAAAGGACGAGGATGTGGGTAATTGTTGAAATAATCATTGACATAGTTTTCTTGGTTACCCCGGTATTCTTGTAAGGGTTGAAATCTATTGTGCATGGGTATGTCATAAGTGTTAAATTGTGAGTACCCATTATGATTGGATCTTCTTCCATTACCCCTTGATTTCCTTCCTCCTTTATATATATATAGGGGTAGAATATCCAATTGGTGAATTCACATACTCTGTAGCCCCTATATGAGAATTTGGTTGTGTAAGATGATTAATAGGTAATGGTATCGGTATGGGTCGCTTTGGCTGCTGTGGGGGTGCAGGTGGTTCACCAGTAGGGATGAGCCGAACACCCCCCTGTTCGGTTCGCACCAGAACATGCGAACAGGAAAAAAGTTCGTTCGAACATGCGAACACCGTTAAAGTCTATGGGACACGAACATGAATAATCAAAAGTGCTAATTTTCAAGGCTTATATGCAAGTTATTGTCATAAAAAGTGTTTGGGGACCTGGGTCCTGCCCCAGGGGACATGGATCAATGCAAAAAAAAGTTTTAAAAACGGCCGTTTTTTCAGGAGCAGTGATTTTAATAATGCTTAAAGTCAAACAATAAAAGTGTAATATCCCTTTAAATTTCGTACCTGGGGGGTGTCTATAGTGTGCCTGTAAAGGGGCGAATGTTTCCTGTGTTTAGAACAGTCTGACAGCAAAATGACATTTTGAAGGAAAAAACTCATTTAAAACTACCCGCGGCTATTGCATTGCCGACAATACACATAGAAGTTCATTGATAAAAACGGCATGGGAATTCCCCAAAGGGGAACCCCGAACCAAAATTAAAAAAAAAAAATGACGTGGGGGTCCCCCTAAATTCCATACCAGGCCCTTCAGGTCTGGTATGGATATTAAGGGGAACCCCGGCCAAAATTTAAAAAAAAAAATGACGTGGGGTTCCCCCTAAATTCCATACCAGACCCTTCAGGTCTGGTATGGATTTTAAGGGGAACCCCGCGCCAAAAAAAAAAAAAAAAACGGCGTGGGGTCCCCCGAAAAATCCATACCAGACCCTTATCTGAGCACGCAACCTGGCAGGCCGCAGGAAAAGAGGGGGGGACGAGAGTGCGGCCCCCCCTCCCTCCTGAACCGTACCAGGCCACATGCCCTCAACATTGGGAGGGTGCTTTGGGGTAGCCCCCCAAAACACCTTGTCCCCATGTTGATGAGGACAAGGGCCTCATCCCCACAACCCTGGCCGGTGGTTGTGGGGGTCTGCGGGCGGGGGGCTTATCGGAATCTGGAAGCCCCCTTTAACAAGGTGACCCCCAGATCCCGGCCCCCCCCCATGTGAAATGGTAAGGGGGTACATAAGTACCCCTACCATTTCACGAAAAAAGTGTCAAAAATGTTAAAAATGACAAGAGACAGTTTTTGACAATTCCTTTATTTAAATGCTTCTTCTTTCTTCTATCTTCCTTCATCTTCTGGTTCTTCTGGCTCTTCTGGTTCTTCTGGTTCTTCCTCCGGCGTTCTCGTCCAGCATCTCCTCCGCGGCGTCTTCTGTCTTCTTCTCCTCGGGCCGCTCCGCACCCATGGCATGGGGGGGAGGCTCCCGCTCTTCTCTTCTTCTCTTCTTCTTTTCTTCTTTTCTTCTTTTCTTCTCTTCTTCTCTTCTTCTTCATTTTCTTCTCCGGGCCGCTCCGCAATCCATGCTGGCATGGAGGGAGGCTCCCGCTGTGTGACGGCGCTCCTCGTCTGACAGTTCTTAAATAACGGGGGGGGGGGGGCGGGGCCATCCGGTGACCCCGCCCCCCTCTGACGCACGGTGACTTGACGGGACTTCCCTGTGACGTCACGGGGAATGCCACAGGGAAGTCCCGTCAAGTCACCGTGCGTCAGAGGGGGCGGGGTCACCGGGTGGCCCCGCCCCCCGTTATTTAAGAACTGTCAGACGAGGAGCGCCGTCACACAGCGGGAGCCTCCCTCCATGCCAGCATGGATTGCGGAGCGGCCCGGAGAAGAAAATGAAGAAGAGAAGAAGAGAAGAAAAGAAGAAGAGAAGAAGAGAAGAAGAGAAGAAGAGAAGAGCGGGAGCCTCCCCCCCATGCCATGGGTGCGGAGCGGCCCGAGGAGAAGAAGACGCCGCGGAGGAGATGCTGGACGAGAACGCCGGAGGAAGAACCAGAAGAACCAGAAGAGCCAGAAGAACCAGAAGATGAAGGAAGATAGAAGAAAGAAGAAGCATTTAAATAAAGGAATTGTCAAAAACTGTCTCTTGTCATTTTTAACATTTTTGACACTTTTTTCGTGAAATGGTAGGGGTACTTATGTACCCCCTTATTTCACACGGGGGGGGGGGCCGGGATCTGGGGGTCACCTTGTTAAAGGGGGCTTCCAGATTCCGATAAGCCCCCCGTTCGCAGACCCCCACAACCACCGGCCAGGGTTGTGGGGATGAGGCCCTTGTCCTCATCAACATGGGGACAAGGTGTTTTGGGGGGCTACCCCAAAGCACCCTCCCAATGTTGAGGGCATGTGGCCTGGTACGGTTCAGGAGGGAGGGGGGGCCGCACTCTTGTCCCCCCCTCTTTTCCTGCGGCCTGCCAGGTTACGTGCTCGGATAAGGGTCTGGTATGGATTTTTGGGGGGACCCCACGCCGTTTTTTTTTTTTTTTTGGCGCGGGGTTCCCCTTAAAATCCATACCAGACCTGAAGGGTCTGGTATGGAATTTAGGGGGAACCCCACGTCATTTTTTTTTAAAATTTTGGCCGGGGTTCCCCTTAATATCCATACCAGACCTGAAGGGCCTGGTATGGAATTTAGGGGGACCCCCACGTCATTTTTTTTTTTTAATTTTGGTTCGGGGTTCCCCTTTGGGGAATTCCCATGCCGTTTTTATCAATGAACTTCTATGTGTATTGTCGGCAATGCAATAGCCGCGGGTAGTTTTAAATTAGTTTTTTCCTTCAAAATGTCATTTTGCTGTCAGACTGTTCTAAACACAGGAAACATGCGCCCCTTTACAGGCACATTATAGACACCCCCCAGGTACGAAATTTAAAGGGATATTACACTTTTATTGATTGACTTTAAGTATTATTAAAATCACTGCTCCTGAAAAAACGTCCGTTTTTAAAACTTTTTTTTGCATTGATCCATGTCCCCTGGGGCAGGACCCAGGTCCCCAAACACTTTTTATGACAATAACTTGCATATTAGCCTTTAAAATTAGCACTTTTGATTTCTCCCATAGACTTTTAAAGGGTGTTCCGCGGCATTCGAATTTGCCGCGAACACCCCAAATTGTTCGCTGTTCGGTGAACTTGCGAACAGCCAATGTTCGAGTCGAACATGAGTTCGACTCGAACTCGAAGCTCATCCCTATTCACCAGTGAGTCGCTCCCCTGCCTAATTTTTGCAAGACACTTGCTGCCATGAGTAAATAGAATTAGTTTTAAAGTCTTCTAAATCTCTATGATATTTCTACAATTTCTTTTTTTTGTATCTCTCTATCATCTTTTTCCAATTTCTTTTGTATCCTAGTATTAAAATCTATGATTTGTTGACTATTCTTTATAGGGTCTAGCTGTCGTTGTAGATCATTTATTTTTAATTCTAAGTTGGCCATTTTACGTTTTTTTTTTGGAGGACCAGCTGCTGTAACTTGAAACCCACACCATTAAAAAAGTCGAGCCCATCTGAGGCTCCTAATTATGACTTTTTCTTTAATGTATTGTTCAAGGCTACATATGTCCCACCAAGTGCGTACTTGTTTTTCGAATACATGGCCTAGTGCTGTCATTGCTCCATTGTAATTGGTTTGTGTGGTGGTAGGTTCATAGCTAGTGAACAAAGCATCCACATCAAGGTGTCTATTGCTCAAATACCGCAGAACGTCCATAGCAGCAGAGAAAATTAAATAATCACTGTCAAGATGAATGTTGTATGTACCTGCCCTATTCACAACAATGCTCCGCGCTTAGAACGATATAACCAACAGTATATATAGCATATATATAAAATTGAACATATGAATAAATATAAATAAATAAATAGCAGCCGCTTGAATAATAAGTAATATATATATAGGCAATAGTGAGTCAGTTAAGTCAATAGCATTCCTTCAGTATTGTAGCAGCGCTGTGTGACCCCAATTATTAGGATCCTTTTTTCCAATCAAGTTCATAAAGCGCAAAGACGGGAAACAGATGATAAAAAGATGATATACATCCCCCTAGTCAATAATCTCGTGTTCTGTGAGGGTAGTTAGTCCATTCACCAAGCGATACACCACGTGCTGGGATCCCCAATGAAAAACTCACTCACCGGAGATTTAATCAATATGAGCCTTGATTAGTATTAGTTCGTCTGCACCACTCTCCAAACGACCCCCAGATGTCAGTCTAATTCTCAGTAGTTCCAATGCAATATGTGGGAGAAATAAATGTCCACATAGTGTGATACCGCTAAACACTTTTATTAAAACATCTGAACATTTCCCTTTAAAAACATGCATACCAGATAATCATTCAATAAGAGCAAAGAAAATTAAGTGCACTGTGCCTGTTGTGTCCTTTAATCCGACGGGGATGGCAGGAGTGCTCACTGTGTGTAGTTACAGCTGTGCGCTTCCTGATTCCTCGGTCAATGGAGCGCATGAGTCACTTCCGATGTATCACGTCCCTGACGTTTCGTCCTATCCCAGACTTCTTCTGAGGGCGTGCCACACCAGACAGGAAGCCGGTATTTATGTGTGTACTGGGTGCAGCTACCAATCAGCAGAGCCTTAGGTCCGGGGAAAGTTACAGGTTCCCACCCCCATGCTTAATACTGTCAGCAATGGGAGAAACAGCCAACTTCGGTCCGTCACTCCCCTAGCCTGCACAGAACACATCTATACCGGTTTTTTATGTGGAAGGAGACCCATTCATAAAAAACAAGTGCCTACCATGCTCAGGGTCACCCAGTATGTGCGCTGCGATTAATTACTTCGCAGCGCAACTCCCGGAACATCCACGAGAGCATCATAAGCATTCTTTAAATTGCCATAAACATATTTTCTCCTATATAGTGCAATCGTCCACAACAGCATTATATAGCATTAATTCATCATGCCGAATACCCTCACAGCATAATGACACAGTGTCTAAAAAAATGCATAGCGATTTTTTAGATATACAAAATCCTATCTGGCCAAAAAGGTGAATTACATCTAAACCAGACAAAGAATACACTGCATGTTACTGACTAAAGATTATATAAAGATGGTATATCTTAATTATATACCATAGATTGCACTTAGTGAATACATTTAAAATGGCTGTACTAAAAACCTAGCCGAAAAAAATTAAAAACGATCCTTAATAAAATGATCAGTGCTAATAAAACAATAAAAATATAACAATAAAAATCAATAAAAGTACATAAAATACACTGGAAAGCGATAGAGAGTATTAAAGTGTATATGTTGGATATCACATAACACAGGAATTATATACCCCAAATGTAACTAAGTGTCACTGATGAAGCAATTAATGTCGAGTTCTATATTGAGACCCTTCTGCGAAATCACATCCACAGAGTAAATCCACCGAGTTTCGCATTTGGATAACTCCCGGATGCGATTTATGCCTCTCCAATAGGGTTCGAGGTATTCTACCCCCCAAAATTCTAATCCTGTCGGATCCCTATTATGTTTTAATTTCAAATGCAGTGAGACGTTGTGTCCTTATAGCCTATTTTTATGTTATGTATGTGTTCAGCTATTCTCACCCGCAATAGTCTTTTGGTGCGGCCTATATAAATTAGAGCGCATGGACATTTTAATGCGTAAACTACAAAGGTACTATTGCATGTGATAAACTGTTTAATTTCAAAGCTCAAATTTCAACACCTCGAACCCTATTGGAGAGGCATAAATCGCATCTGGGAGTTATCCAAATGCGAAACTCGGTGGATTTACTCTGTGGATGTGATTTCGCCCAAGGGTCTCAATATAGAACTCAACATTAATTGCTTCATCAGTGACACTTAGGTACATTTGGAGTATATAATTCCTGTGTTATGTGATATCCAACATATACACTTTAATACTCTCTATCGCTTTCCAGTGTATTTTATGTACTTTTATTGATCATTGATTTTTATTGTTATATTTTTATTGTTTTATTAGCACTGATCATTTTATTAAGGATCGTTTTTAATTTTTTTCGGCCAGGTTTTTAATACAGCCATTTTAAATGTATTCACTAAGTGCAATCTATGGTATATAATTAAGATATACCATCTTTATATAATCTTTAGTCAGTAGCATGCAGTGTATTCTTTGTCTGGTTTAGATGTAATTCACCTTTTTGGCCAGATAGGATTTTGTATATCTAAAAAATCGCTATGCAATTTTTTAGACACTGTGTCATTATGCTGTGAGGGTATTCAGCATGATGAATTAATGCTATATAATGCTGTTGTGGACGATTGCACTATATAGGAGAAAATATGTTTATGGCAATTTAAAGAATGCCTATGATGCTCTCGTGGATGTTCCGGGAGTTGCGCTGTGAAATAATTAATCGCAGAGCACATACTGGGTGACCCTGAGCATGGTAGGCACTTGTTTTTTATGAATGGGTCTCCTTCCACATAAAAAACCGGTATAGATGTGTTCTGTGCAGGCTAGAGGAGTGACGGACCGAAGTTGTCCCATTGCTGACAGTATTAAGCATGGGGGCGGGAACCTGTAACCTTCCCCGGACCTAAGGCTCTGCTGATTGGTAGCTGCGCCCAGTACACACATAAATACCGGCTTCCTGTCTGGTGTGGCACGCCCTCAGAAGAAGTCCGGGATAGGACGAAACATCAGGGACATGATACACCGGAAGTGACGCATGCGCTCCATTGACCGAGGAATCAGGAAGCGCACAGCTGTAACTACACACAGTGAGCGCTCCTGCCATCCCTGTCGGATTAAAGGACGCAACAGTCACAGTGCACTTAATTTTCTTTGCTCTTATTGAATGATCATCTGGTACGCATGTTTTTAAAGGGAAATGTTCAGATGTTTTAATAAAAGTGTTTAGCGGTATCACACTATGTGGACATTTATTTCTCCCACATATTGCATTGGAACTACCGAGAATTAGACTGACATCTGGGGGTCGTTTGGAGAGTGGTGCAGACCAACTAATACTAATCAAGGCTCATATTGATTAAATCTCTGGTGAGTGAGTTTTTCATTGGGGATCCCAGCACGTGGTGTATCGCTTGGTGAATGGACTAACTACCCTCACAGAACATGAGATTATTGACTAGGGGGATGTATATCATCTTTTTATCAACTGTTTCCCGTCTTTGCACTTTATGAACTTGATTGGAAAAAAGGATCTTAATAATTGGGGTCACACAGCGCTGCTGCAATACTGAAGGAATGCTATTGACTTAACTGACTCACTATTGCCTATATATATATTACTTATTATTCAAGCGGCTGCTATTTATTTATTCATATTTATTCATATGTTCAATTTTATATATATGCTATATATACTGTTGGATATAGTGTTCTAAGCGCGGAGCATTGTTGTAAATAGGGCGGGTACATACAACATTCATTCCAAGAATATTGCTGAATTGAAACAGTTCTGTAAAGAGGAATGGTCAAGAATTACTCCTGACCGTTGTGCACGTCTGATCTGCAACTACAGGAAACGTTTGGTTTAAGTTATTGCTACCAAAGGAGATTCAACCAGTTATTAAATCCAGGGGACATGTATCAATGCAAAAAAAAGTTTTAAAAAAAGGCCGTTTTTTCGGGAACAGTGATTTTAATAATGCTTAAAGTGAAACAATAAAAGTGAAATATTCCTTTAAATTTCAAACCTGGGGGGTGTCTATAGTATGCCTTTAAAGGATTCCCGTTGCATCAGAGGGGGGCGGGGTCACCCGTACACTTCACTGTGAAACTCCGGTGTTTCCCCTTGTCAGAGGGGGACGGGGTCACGTGACGGGTGGCCCCGCCCTCAGCTACATAAGAGCTGTCAAGCTAGCGCTGCATCATTGGCTGGGTGCCTCCGGTGGAGGCAGGATCCTGTTCCACGCTGGAGTCGCTGGAGATCATCCATCCCTGGAGATCGAGAATTGGATTACATCGCTGGAGTAGGAGCATGGATTTATTGGATTACATCGCTGGAATCTCTTTTTTTTTTTTTACTTTTAATAAAGGACTTGTCCCATGCCGTCTCCTGTGTTTTTTTTCACATTTTGCCACTTTCTTTTTGTGAATGGTAGGGGTACAATGTACCCCTTACCAATTCACATAGGGGGGGCCGGGATCTGGGTGTCCCCTTTGTTAAAGTGGGCTTCAAGATTCCGATAAGTCCCCCGCCCACAGACCCCCACAACCACCGGGCAAGGGTTGTGGGGATGAGGCCCTTGTCCCCATCAACGTGGAGACATCCTCCCCATGTTGAGGGCATGTGGCCTGGTACGGTTCAGGAGGGGGGGCACCCTCTCGTCCCCCTCTCTTTTCCTGCGGCCTGCCAGGTTGCGTGCTGGGATAAGGGTTTGGCGTGGATTTTTGGGGGAACCCCACGCCATTTTTTAAAATTTTGACGCGGAGTTCCCCTTAAAATCCATACCAGATCTGAAGGGTCTGGTATGGATTTTTTGGGGGAACCCTAGGCCTTTTTTTTTTAAATTTTGGCACGGAGTTCCCCTTAATATCCATACCAGACTTAAAGGGCCTGGTAATGGAATTTTGGGGGACCCTCACACGTTTTTTTTTTAATTTTCAATGACTTTCAATGACTTGTATGTGTATTTTCAGGACCGACAATTCATTAATACCCGACATTAGCACTAGTACTTTTAAATGACTTTTTTTTCCTTTAGAAGTGTCATTTTGCTCTCGAACTGTTATAAACACAGGAAACATGCGCTACTTTACAGGCATACTATAGACACCCCCCAGGTACAAAATTTAAAGGAATATTTCACTTTTATTGTTCCACTTTAAGCATTATTAAAATCACTGCTCCCGAAGAAACGGCCGTTTTTAAAACTTTTTTTGCATGGATACATGTCCCCTGGGGCAGGACCCAGGTCCCCAAACACTTTTTATGACAATAACTTGCATATTAACCTTTAAAATTAGCACTTAAGATTTCCATTGAATTTTAAAGGGTGTTCCGCGGCTTTTCGAATTTGCCATGAACACCCCAAATTGTTCGCTGTTTGGCGAACGGACAAACAGGCAATGTTCGAGTCAAACTCATGTTCGACTCGAACAGATAGCCCATCCCTAATTACAATCAGCAGCGGTTTGTGAATTACACTAGAGATGCCCTACAGGGGATTGCTGACAAATTAGGCCACACATCTTACATGACATTCCAGAATAGGATGGCCTTGGACATGGTTTTAGCGGAGAAGGGGGTGTTTGTAAAATGATAGAAGGTACAGGGACTTGCTGTACATTCATCCCTGACAACACTGGTCCAAATGGTAAGGTCACCCTGGCCATCAAAAATTTGGAAAGCCTATCAGTAGAGCTGAAGAAGAATTCAGGTACCTCAGACCCATGGGACCAATATTTTAGCTGGATAAGCGGGAGGAAAAATATTTTAGCCCAAATAGGTATAGCTGTTTTCAGCATTTTGATCATCCTTGCTCTGATGGTTTGTTGCATTTTACCTTGTCTGAAGAAGTTAGTGCAGAAAACTGGAAAATAGCACCCCAACCTTCTTGAACCAAGAAGGAGGAGATTTTGATGGGGCAGATGAGAAACTTTACACTCCATTGCAGTCCCTCCTTGTGAAGTATAATGTCATTAGGGACAGCATCTGACTTCCTTATGTGCAAAGTCTGCGGCAAGGTGGGTGATGGAAAAGCCATTACCCGTCTAACATGCATCACAAAAGAGTTCCAAGGCACATATGGACAGACGAGTTAGGAGGGTTAGGGACAGTTGAAAATAGTAATTTTAAGGGGGGACTGTGATGGATCAGGTAAAATGCCCATTTTCTATGCATTCTTTTTATAACACAAAGCCTATATTTTTGTATATATATAAAAAAGTGTTTTCTTATTCCCTACTAAGAACTGAACGCTAGCAGCTTTTCTGACTGCCCAGGTGAGGTATCCTGTTTCAGTATAACAACAGACTCTTATCAATAACTTTTTACATCCCTGGCTCAGCTTGCATATCAGCCAGCTTTCAGCAACAGGTGATTTCAGCGTCATAGCCTCTCCAACACCACCCCTCTCATCGCGTGAAAGGAATGTGAAACTAAGATGTGCCTTCTCCAGGAATACGCCCTACTTGGTGACACCCAGATCCTGGAGCAAGTTCACTTTACATGGACACAACCAATCAGAAACTACTAATACCTGGATAACATTGTGCTAATGATACATATGCTCACCGCCTTAGTAGCTCACCTATAAAACCCCCATGTATCTAGAACCAATAAAGACAGTATCATCAATCTGAGCACAGTCTCAGTGTGATCTTTTCTCATGCATGCATTAAAGTAATATAAGTTTATTCAGGACGGGGGAAGATAATCATCAGACGATTGGTCTGATCCATATCACCACCATCACCAGTTCCAGACAGGGAGTAGGATGAGGTGTAATCACAAATTGTTTGGTGATGAAAGGTCACTGGCCAGAACGTCCTGACCACTTCTTAAAGGGACAGTGTCACTTATTTTTAGACTACAGTTTGGGTATTTACACCTGGTATTATGGGTGCCACTCAAATCTGAGCATTCCAACGCCAGCGTGTAGCATTGTCGGGAAGGTCATTGGCATCTGGAATCAGGGGATCCAAACATTAGTGGCTCCTTCTGAGGTAGGTGCTATATATCATTGATGTGAAAATATTTTGTAAGGGGGCTAAAATTCATTCTAACCTCTCAGCAGCAAAAGGAAATGTTTGGTTATGATTTATGCTGCTAAGGGAAACTCTACCAGATGCTAAATGCTGGGGCTCATACGTTTATCGAGTTTGAACTGCGACTGCATAAACACGGTGCTGAATAGAAAGCTTAAAGCTAAACTCCTATGCCAATTGCTATGTGTAAAAATAAATTACCTCTAATCATGTGTCACATGTGTGGCTGCTGCTCTGTTCATTAACACTTCTACTTTTATTTAGCCCCCACAGTACTGTAAGCGCTGAACATCTGGCGCTGAGACTTGTAGTTCTGGCTGTAGTATACTGATCATAGCAAAATGCTTGTTATACATTCAAAGAAGAACCTTGTATTCTTTTGAATGCAAGGCTTTAAGTGACTCAAGGATGGGTGGATGAACATTTTTTTTATTATAATTTTTCTTTCTCAGTCATTTGTATTTTGGTGTAAGATGTTATTGCCATCACCTGACCAAAGCAAAATAGAAATTATTTCTCTCCTTTAATAAAACCTAAAGGCCTTACCCCTCAAGTAAATTAGCAATAGCTGGTTAAACACTTGAAACTTTGCGCCCCCCTCCCCCCTCAAAAAAAAATAAACTGCCTTTAACCACTTTAATACTGGGCACTCCTCCTTCTTGCCCAGGCTAATTTCAGCTCTTTCAGCACTGTCACACTTTGAATAACAATTGCGCGGTCACGCAGCACTGTACCCATATGGAATTTCTATTATTTTTTTCACACAAATAGAGCTTTCTTTTAGTGGTATTTAATCACCACTGGGTTTTTAATTGTTTGCTTAACAAATGAAAAAAGACTAAAAATTTAGAAAAAAAAAATGTTTTCTTAGTTTCTGTTATAAGATTTTGCAGATAATTAATTTTTCTTTTTTACTGATGTGTGCTGATGAGACTGCACTGATGGGCACTGATGAGCAGCGGCGGCTCTCTAATTTGGCAAATTAGGCAGTTGCCTAAGGCCTTGCACTCCCAGGGGCCTCGCATCTGCCTAATCTGCCTAACCTGTGTGTGGGAATGTTCCTAGGTTGGTGTCCCCAGGGCCATCTCTAACATGAGACAAAAACTTGCGGCGGACTGACAACTCGAACACTACTCGAAGGTCTCATGGTCAGGCGGAGGCTCCAAGTTCTCCCTTCCCCCAGCTCCTCCTCTTCTGCCGCACTCTGCATATCTCCTGCCATGTGCAGAGCGTGGATAATGCCCGCAGCGATTGTGCAGCTCTCTGCTCTCTCCTCTAGGATGGATAGTCTCAGAGCTGGCGCCTAACAGTCATTGAGAAGCCAGTCTGCCACAGCCTCAAGGTACGGTCTGACGGTCCTGCCCAACACTGACAGCATCCTGTGGTGATGTCACCTCCTGAGAGAGGGCACCCCAAAAATCACTGCTGCCAGCCGCCCCTGACCTCCCACACACACAGCCCTGGTATTATGCTATCCGGCATATGATGCCACCTATTGACCCCCTGCTATAATGATTATTCTCCTCATCACCCCACTGTTCCTGGCAACCCACCACCCCACTTCCTGTCATCATACTTCCCATTGTCAGCTTTCTGCTAACTTACCCCCTGTCATCATCTCTATCTTCATTAAAACCCCCTGTGCCTGGTATCTTAATACCCCACCCCCTGTCATTTTCACCCCCCCGCACCAATCTGCCAGCTCCTTCCACCACCCCCCATCATCTTCATCCCCCCTGCACCACACTGCCAGCTCCTTTCATCCACCCCCTGTCTTCATCCCCCCATACCCCACCGCCAGCTTCCTACCACTCCACCCCCATCATCATCATCCCATCTGTACCCCATTTCCAGTTTCCTACCACCCCACCCCTGTAATCTTCATCCCCTCTACTCCTCTGCCAGCTTTCTACCACCCGACCCACTATCATCATCATCATCCCTATACCCCACCTCTAACATCCTACCACCCTGCCTCCTGTCATCAACATCCCCCTGTAGCCCACCTCTACCATCCAACCACCCTACCCCCATCATTATCATCATTATCCTCATCCCCCTGTACCCCACTGACATCTTCCTACCACCCCACCCACTGTCATCATCATCCCCCTCTGCTGACATCCTAACCACCCCACCCATTGTCATCAACATCCCTATCATCCCTCTCTACCCCACCTCTGGCATCCTACCACTCCACCCCCTAGTCATCATCATCCCACTGTACCCCACCTCTGGCATCCTACCACCCTGCCTCCTGTCATTATCATCCTCATCCCTATCCCCTATCATTATAGGGGAGATATGATCTCAACCTCTCATCCCAATGCAGCCACATCACCCCAAACTGCATCTTGTCACCCAACCAACTGTATCCCAACAGTTGCATCACACACCTCAATACTGCCCTGCCACCCAGTGAGCGGTAATGAAGTGCTGTAACCTGTACATGAGTCCCAGACTTTTGTTTGTAAAGTTAGAACTTTATGCATACAGCGTACTGTCTCAAATTCTATCAACAGCACCTATAGATGGTTACCAATTATCCGAAATAACGAATGCCGTATCTAAACGAATGTAATGTAATGAATTAATAATAACAATAATAATTAAAACTTTTTATTATTATTATTATTATTTATTATTCATTTGTTCTGTTCCATTTGTTTAGATGCGGTATTCTTTATTTCAGATAATTCGTAACTTCGGATAAATTAGTATTTGTTACGTTCTCTAACAGCCAAATTTGAAAGGAAATTCCAATACCTAGAATGTAATAGTTAGTTATTATTTCGGGTTTTTGGATTTTTGAATTTCGAATTTCCAAATTTCCGAATTCTATCATTTACGAATGTGCGAATGTACGAATTTACGAATTTTCAAATTTACCAATGTACGAATGTATGAATTTATAAATGTATGAGTTTACGAATTTATGAATCTACGCATTTACAAATTGTGATCATAATGAATGACCCGAAAAACGAAAAAACAAAAAATTAATGCAACGAAAATGAACAAATTTTTTGGCAGTGCACATGTCTAATGTTCATTTCCTGTAATCAGGAGACAACTCTGCTTCCTCTTTCTCTGAATGCTTCTGTTGTCCCCTTTTGCGTGATGCTGATCTGTATAGACTACAACATCATTGGGGGAGTTGCTTTTTCACCTCAGGCATCACAGAAGTTTTGCCAAGGCTCCGCCCATTAACCTGCATGACCACTCCATGATGCCCCGCCGATGCCCTACCCACTCCGAACATGTCCCGCCTAAGCTTTGCCCACTCCTTCCTATCTCTACTGAGCTTGTCACCTCAGATCGTGCTGACTCTCCGCTTTACATAACACACACCCCGCTATTGATTAACAGATGGGTGTGTGCTATGTAAAATAGACTGGGCATGATACAAGGCATAAGGACTCATGGGAAATGTAGTTCCCTGTGGGACATGCAGAAGCTAGCTCAGTGAAAGGAAATGACATGCTAGCTCTGCTGAACTCCTCCCACCATCACTAGCATTATCAAGCAGGAGGAATGATTAGGGGGATTAGAAACCACAATTGTATCTAAATGGTAGGAAAATCGTAAACTGGTTTGTTATATTTATTACCTTGTGTAACTTTAATGTGTTTATAGAAGGGTTTATTACAATGAGCATTTTGCCGTTTGATCTCTGCTTTGGTTTTAGGGTTGGGTCTGGTCACCTCTGGCAACATTCTCTGGCTATACCCAGCAGTCAATCCACTCCCTGTTTTGTGTACTAATTGGTCCCCTTACAAGTTTACCTTATGGCCGCACACACAACCTGAAAAATTGTATAAAAAATACCGCTTTCAAAGTGATTGTTTGATAATTGGATCATTAGTACACAGCTTTCGAGAGGCAATCATGACAGTTCATCTCATATTATCCGATGGGACAAGCAAGAAAATGTTTCTCGCAGGACACAAGATCATACGATTTTTGTTTAATCAGTACAGTTGTTGATCGAAAATACAATACAAATGAACTAAAACACATTACATCATTTCCAATTTTTTATTCTGTTGTTCGAGAATTTTCGTCACTTTAGTAAACTCTTAATTTTGCAATATGAGACTAGAAACCAAAAAAAAGGAGTGCAGTCCCCAATATGGATCATGCTACAAGGGCTTGGGAATAAGATCCTCTCCCACTATGACACAATGGTCATTATAAGACAGTGCCTTTTCAAAATTGATACCTGAAAGTGAACCCTTTCAAGTAACACGATTGATTTGTTTGGAAAAACAGCGATTTCATGTTTAATATTTCCTTGTTGTGCCTTGGCCCACTCTATTGTAAATCCTGGTTCAGGCAAAAATACTTATTCATCACTGGCTGTAATGTTTGCCAAAACATTTAGAACTAAAATGGCAAGACATGTGCATTTTGAACATTAGATTAACAGGATGGAATCATACTTTGCTTTTAAACACCTAAATAAGTGGGGCTATTTATTCAATTAAATCCATTTCAAATATTGTTTTTTTGCTTCCAAAAACTGTCTTGGAGGATTTTCTTAGAAATGTTTTCAATTCTGACACATAAATTGCCTGGCTAAATAGTTTACAGCATTTATAACATACTTATTACTCTCAAATAATACATTTATCACTGGTGAAAGCACAAATTAAGGATATAATAATAATTATAATAATAATAATAACTAGAAAAGCTACAATTTCTGGGGAAATTGTGAAAGTGTTCTTGCCTCTACAACTGGAGTGGGCGGAGTAACTGGGTGGAGTGGCTTGAGTAACTGTGAAAAGTGTTAAAAAGCTTAATATTTTAAAAAGTATAAATAGTAGTAGTTAAAAAGTTCCATCATTCGCTGAAAGAGCTGAACATTTTTTTCAAAAGTAATTTTTTTTTTCAAAAATGAATTTTTTTTAATCAAAAATGATTTTTTTTTCTTCAAAAATGATTTTTTTTTCAAAAGTAATTTTTTTTTTCAAAAATGAATTTTTTTTATTTCAAAAATAATTTTTTTTTCGAAATTATTATTTTTTTTAAAGTAATTTTTTTTTTCAAAAATAATTTTTTTTTTCAAAAATATTTTTTTTTTTAAAAGAAATTTTTTTTTCAAAAATATTTTTTTTTTCGTGGACCATTCGGCAAAACATTCGGCAAAACATTCCACAAAGTAATAACACACCAATCGGGAACAATCCGCACGTTTCGGTATATTATTTGTCTCTGTAGTGTAAAAACTGTGGGAGGAGTCTACAAGCATTATCAAGTCTAGCAGATGAAGTCACATGCATTTGGGGTGTCTCAGCATCTTGTGTTTACAACCACTGTTTCCTAGCAACGCTCATGCCCTGTTTATGCTTCCCAAATACTGCTTCATCAAAACTGCCCCATCAGAATTACCCCATCAAAACTGCCCCATCATATTCCTCTATTATAAATCAGTACATGGTGTGTCTGTCCCCTCCCCCGGGCTCTGTAATCAGAGCTGAGATGCTCCAGCCACCTCCCCCCCTGTGTATAACAGAAGCTTTGGTAACCATGGCAACAAAACAAACACTAACAGTACACTCTGATTAATGGCTAAAATTTCCTGAAATGACCTCTAAACAAATGGCCGTATTTTAAAAACTATACATCCTACAGCGAAGATCTTTATATTGTGAGAATCACAAGACCCAGACCTAGATTTTGATGTATAGTATGTCTCTGAAATATTAAAAATGAAGGCACAGTCGCAGTTTAGAAATTGCCCTTCAAATTTGGAGGGGGCTAGAGTGTAGTTTCAATGAATGTCAATGGACGGCGTGAGTTGCAAACAAATGGTCATATTGTGAAAACTATCAGGACTATGGCTTAGCCGTGGACATGTTTAGTGGCAGCAGGGATAGCTGAACGTTTTGATATAAGATTTGTGTAGGTGGGCTTGAAAATGAGGGAGTGGCGGCAGTTTAGAAATCATGTTCTGATTTTCCAGCTTTTGTCATCTCCCACTCTAGTTTCCCCATTCATTCCTATGGGACCAATTTCGCCGCAAAAATGACGATATTTCGTGAACCATTCGGCGAAACGTTCCACAAAGTAATAGCACACCATTCGGGAACAATCCGCACGTTTCGGTATATTACTTGTCTATGTAGTGTAAAAACTGTGGGAGGAGTTAGGGTGGTAAATTTGGCTATAATAAGAAGAATAATATATATGTGAGATAACAGTAAGTGGTCTTGCTATGCAAGAACACTTAATAACTAGAAAAGTTACAATTTCTGGGGAAATTGTGAAAGTGTTCTTGCCTCTACAACTGGAGTGGGCGGAGTAACTGGGTGGGGTGGAGTGGCTTGAGTAACTGTGAAAAGTGTTAAAAAGCTTAATATTTTAAAAAGTATAAATAGTAGTAAAAAAGTTCCATCATTCGCTGAAAGAGCTGAACATTTTTTTCAAAAGTAATTTTTTTTTCAAAAATGAATTTTTTTTAATCAAAAATGATTTTTTTTTCTTCAAAAATGATTTTTTTTTTCAAAAGTAATTTTTTTTTTCAAAGGTAATTTTTTTTTTCAAAAATGAATTTTTTTATTTCAAAAATATTTTTTTTTTCGAAATTATTATTTTTTTTAAAGTAATTTTTTTTTCAAAAATAATTTTTTTTTTTCAAAAATATTTTTTTTTTCAAATATATTTTTTTTTCAAAAATAATTTTTTTTTTAAAAGTAATTTTTTTTTCAAAAATATTTTTTTTTTCAAAAATAATTTTTTTTTTTTCAAAAATATTTTTTTTTTCAAAAATATTTTTTTTTTTTCAAAAATGAATTTTTTTATTTGAAAAATATTTTTTTTTTCGAAATTATTATTTTTTTTAAAGTAATTTTTTTTTCAAAAATAATTTTTTTTTTTCAAAAATATTTTTTTTTTCAAATATATTTTTTTTTCAAAAATAATTTTTTTTTTAAAAGTAATTTTTTTTTCAAAAATATTTTTTTTTTCAAAAATAATTTTTTTTTTTTCAAAAATATTTTTTTTTTCAAAAATATTTTTTTTTTTTCAAAAATGATTTTTTTTTTTTCAAAAATTATTTTTTTACTTTTTTCAAAAATAATTTTTTTTTTCAAAAATATTTTTTTTTTTACATGGGGCGGTCATAATGTTTTGGCTGATCATGGGGTGGTCATAATGTTTTGGCTGATCATGGGGTTGTCAGCTTTTGTCACTTCCCACTCTAGTTTTGAACATTTCGCCATTCATTCCTATGGGACCAATTTCGCCGCAAAAACGTCATTTCGTGGACCATTCGGCAAAACATTCCACAAAGTAATAACACACCAATCGGGAACAATCCGCTCGTTTCGGTATATTATTTGTCTCTGTAGTGTGAAAACTGTGGGAGGAGTCTACAAGCATTATCAAGTCTAGCAGATGAAGTCACATGCATTTGGAGTGTCTCAGCATCTTGTGTTTACAACCACTGTTTCCTAGCAACGCTCATGCCCTGTTTATGCTTCCCAAATACTACTTCATCAAAACTGCCCCATCAGAATTACCCCATCAAAACTGCCCCATCATATTCCTCTATTATAAATCTGTACATGGTGTGTCTGTCCCCTCCCCCAGGCTCTGTAATCAGCTGAGATGCTCCAGCCACCTTCCCCCCCTGTGTATAACAGAAGTTTTGGTAACCATGGCAACAAAACAAACACTAACAGTACACTCTGATTAATGGCTAAAATTTCCTGAAATGACCTCTAAACAAATGGCCGTATTTTAAAAACTATACATCCTACAGCGAAGATCTTTATATTGTGAGAATCACAAGACCCAGACCTAGATTTTGATGTATAGTATGTCTCTGAAATATTAAAAATGAAGGCACAGTCGCAGTTTAGAAATTGCCCTTCAAATTTGGAGGGGGCTAGAGTGTAGTTTCAATGAATGTCAATGGACGGCGTGAGTTACAAACAAATGGTCATATTGTGAAAACTATCAGGACTATGGCTTAGCCGTGGACATGTTTAGTGGCAGCAGGGATAGCTGAACGTTTTGATATAAGATTTGTGTAGGTGGGCTTGAAAATGAGGGAGTGGCGGCAGTTTAGAAATCATGTTCTGATTTTTCAGCTTTTGTCATCTCCCACTCTAGTTTCCCCATTCATTCCTATGGGACCAATTTCGCCGCAAAAATGACGATATTTTGTGAACCATTCGGTGAAACGTTCCACAAAGTAATAGCACACCATTCGGGAACAATCCGCACGTTTCGGTATATTACTTGTCTATGTAGTGTAAAAACTGTGGGAGGAGTTAGGGTGGTAAATTTGGCTATAATAATAAGAATAATATATATGTGAGATAACAGTAAGTGGTCTTGCTATGCAAGAACACTTAACTAGAAAAGGTACAATTTCTGGGGAAATTGTGAAAGTGTTCTTGCCTCTACAACTGGAGTGGGCGGAGTAACTGGGTGGGGTGGAGTGGCTTGAGTAACTGTGAAAAGTGTTAAAAAGCTTAATATTGTAAAAAGTATAAATAGTAGTAAAAAAGTTCCATCATTCGCTGAAAGAGCTGAACATTTTTTTCAAAAGTAATTTTTTTTTCAAAAATGAATTTTTTTTAATCAAAAATGATTTTTTTTTCTTCAAAAATGATTTTTTTTTTCAAAAGTAATTTTTTTTTTCAAAGGTAATTTTTTTTTTCAAAAATGAATTTTTTTATTTCAAAAATATTTTTTTTTTCGAAATTATTATTTTTTTTAAAGTAATTTTTTTTTCAAAAATAATTTTTTTTTTTCAAAAATATTTTTTTTTTCAAATATATTTTTTTTTCAAAAATAATTTTTTTTTTAAAAGTAATTTTTTTTTCAAAAATATTTTTTTTTTCAAAAATAATTTTTTTTTTTTCAAAAATATTTTTTTTTTCAAAAATATTTTTTTTTTTTCAAAAATGAATTTTTTTATTTCAAAAATATTTTTTTTTTCGAAATTATTATTTTTTTTAAAGTAATTTTTTTTTCAAAAATAATTTTTTTTTTTCAAAAATATTTTTTTTTTCAAATATATTTTTTTTCAAAAATAATTTTTTTTTAAAAGTAATTTTTTTTTCAAAAATATTTTTTTTTTCAAAAATAATTTTTTTTTTTTCAAAAATAATTTTTTTTTTCAAAAATATTTTTTTTTTTCAAAAATGATTTTTTTTTTTCAAAAATTATTTTTTTACTTTTTTCAAAAATTATTTTTTTTTTTCAAAAATATTTTTTTTTTTACATGGGGCGGTCATAATGTTTTGGCTGATCATGGGGTGGTCATAATGTTTTGGCTGATCATGGGGTTGTCAGCTTTTGTCACTTCCCACTCTAGTTTTGAACATTTCGCCATTCATTCCTATGGGACCAATTTCGCCGCAAAAACGTCATTTCGTGGACCATTCGGCAAAACATTCCACAAAGTAATAACACACCAATCGGGAACAATCCGCTCGTTTCGGTATATTATTTGTCTCTGTAGTGTGAAAATTGTGGGAGGAGTCTACAAGCATTATCAAGTCTAGCAGATGAAGTCACATGCATTTGGGGTGTCTCAGCATCTTGTGTTTACAACCACTGTTTCCTAGCAACGCTCATGCCCTGTTTATGCTTCCCAAATACTACTTCATCAAAACTGCCCCATCAGAATTACCCCATCAAAACTGCCCCATCATATTCCTCTATTATAAATCTGTACATGGTGTGTCTGTCCCCTCCCCCAGGCTCTGTAATCAGCTGAGATGCTCCAGCCACCTTCCCCCCCTGTGTATAACAGAAGTTTTGGTAACCATGGCAACAAAACAAACACTAACAGTACACTCTGATTAATGGCTAAAATTTCCTGAAATGACCTCTAAACAAATGGCCGTATTTTAAAAACTATACATCCTACAGCGAAGATCTTTATATTGTGAGAATCACAAGACCCAGACCTAGATTTTGATGTATAGTATGTCTCTGAAATATTAAAAATGGAGGCACAGTCGCAGTTTAGAAATTGCCCTTCAAATTTGGAGGGGGCTAGAGTGTAGTTTCAATGAATGTCAATGGACGGCGTGAGTTACAAACAAATGGTCATATTGTGAAAACTATCAGGACTATGGCTTAGCCGTGGACATGTTTAGTGGCAGCAGGGATAGCTGAACGTTTTGATATAAGATTTGTGTAGGTGGGCTTGAAAATGAGGGAGTGGCGGCAGTTTAGAAATCATGTTCTGATTTTTCAGCTTTTGTCATCTCCCACTCTAGTTTCCCCATTCATTCCTATGGGACCAATTTCGCCGCAAAAATGACGATATTTTGTGAACCATTCGGTGAAACGTTCCACAAAGTAATAGCACACCATTCGGGAACAATCCGCACGTTTCGGTATATTACTTGTCTATGTAGTGTAAAAACTGTGGGAGGAGTTAGGGTGGTAAATTTGGCTATAATAATAAGAATAATATATATGTGAGATAACAGTAAGTGGTCTTGCTATGCAAGAACACTTAACTAGAAAAGGTACAATTTCTGGGGAAATTGTGAAAGTGTTCTTGCCTCTACAACTGGAGTGGGCGGAGTAACTGGGTGGGGTGGAGTGGCTTGAGTAACTGTGAAAAGTGTTAAAAAGCTTAATATTGTAAAAAGTATAAATAGTAGTAAAAAAGTTCCATCATTCGCTGAAAGAGCTGAACATTTTTTTCAAAAGTAATTTTTTTTTCAAAAATGAATTTTTTTTAATCAAAAATGATTTTTTTTTCTTCAAAAATGATTTTTTTTTTCAAAAGTAATTTTTTTTTTCAAAGGTAATTTTTTTTTTCAAAAATGAATATTTTTATTTCAAAAATATTTTTTTTTTCGAAATTATTATTTTTTTTAAAGTAATTTTTTTTTCAAAAATAATTTTTTTTTTCAAAAATATTTTTTTTTTCAAATATATTTTTTTTTCAAAAATAATTTTTTTTTTAAAAGTAATTTTTTTTTCAAAAATATTTTTTTTTTCAAAAATAATTTTTTTTTTTTCAAAAATATTTTTTTTTTCAAAAATATTTTTTTTTTTTTCAAAAATGAATTTTTTTATTTCAAAAATATTTTTTTTTTCGAAATTATTATTTTTTTTAAAGTAATTTTTTTTTCAAAAATAATTTTTTTTTTTCAAAAATATTTTTTTTTTCAAATATATTTTTTTTCAAAAATAATTTTTTTTTTAAAAGTAATTTTTTTTTCAAAAATATTTTTTTTTTCAAAAATAATTTTTTTTTTTTCAAAAATATTTTTTTTTTCAAAAATATTTTTTTTTTTTCAAAAATGATTTTTTTTTTTTCAAAAATTATTTTTTTACTTTTTTCAAAAATAATTTTTTTTTTCAAAAATATTTTTTTTTTTACATGGGGCGGTCATAATGTTTTGGCTGATCATGGGGTGGTCATAATGTTTTGGCTGATCATGGGGTTGTCAGCTTTTGTCACTTCCCACTCTAGTTTTGAACATTTCGCCATTCATTCCTATGGGACCAATTTCGCCGCAAAAACGTCATTTCGTGGACCATTCGGCAAAACATTCCACAAAGTAATAACACACCAATCGGGAACAATCCGCTCGTTTCGGTATATTATTTGTCTCTGTAGTGTGAAAACTGTGGGAGGAGTCTACAAGCATTATCAAGTCTAGCAGATGAAGTCACATGCATTTGGAGTGTCTCAGCATCTTGTGTTTACAACCACTGTTTCCTAGCAACGCTCATGCCCTGTTTATGCTTCCCAAATACTACTTCATCAAAACTGCCCCATCAGAATTACCCCATCAAAACTGCCCCATCATATTCCTCTATTATAAATCTGTACATGGTGTGTCTGTCCCCTCCCCCAGGCTCTGTAATCAGCTGAGATGCTCCAGCCACCTTCCCCCCCTGTGTATAACAGAAGTTTTGGTAACCATGGCAACAAAACAAACACTAACAGTACACTCTGATTAATGGCTAAAATTTCCTGAAATGACCTCTAAACAAATGGCCGTATTTTAAAAACTATACATCCTACAGCGAAGATCTTTATATTGTGAGAATCACAAGACCCAGACCTAGATTTTGATGTATAGTATGTCTCTGAAATATTAAAAATGAAGGCACAGTCGCAGTTTAGAAATTGCCCTTCAAATTTGGAGGGGGCTAGAGTGTAGTTTCAATGAATGTCAATGGACGGCGTGAGTTACAAACAAATGGTCATATTGTGAAAACTATCAGGACTATGGCTTAGCCGTGGACATGTTTAGTGGCAGCAGGGATAGCTGAACGTTTTGATATAAGATTTGTGTAGGTGGGCTTGAAAATGAGGGAGTGGCGGCAGTTTAGAAATCATGTTCTGATTTTTCAGCTTTTGTCATCTCCCACTCTAGTTTCCCCATTCATTCCTATGGGACCAATTTCGCCGCAAAAATGACGATATTTTGTGAACCATTCGGTGAAACGTTCCACAAAGTAATAGCACACCATTCGGGAACAATCCGCACGTTTCGGTATATTACTTGTCTATGTAGTGTAAAAACTGTGGGAGGAGTTAGGGTGGTAAATTTGGCTATAATAATAAGAATAATATATATGTGAGATAACAGTAAGTGGTCTTGCTATGCAAGAACACTTAACTAGAAAAGGTACAATTTCTGGGGAAATTGTGAAAGTGTTCTTGCCTCTACAACTGGAGTGGGCGGAGTAACTGGGTGGGGTGGAGTGGCTTGAGTAACTGTGAAAAGTGTTAAAAAGCTTAATATTGTAAAAAGTATAAATAGTAGTAAAAAAGTTCCATCATTCGCTGAAAGAGCTGAACATTTTTTTCAAAAGTAATTTTTTTTTTCAAAAATGAATTTTTTTTAATCAAAAATGATTTTTTTTTCTTCAAAAATGATTTTTTTTTTCAAAAGTAATTTTTTTTTTCAAAGGTAATTTTTTTTTTCAAAAATGAATTTTTTTACTTCAAAAATATTTTTTTTTTCGAAATTATTATTTTTTTTAAAGTAATTTTTTTTTCAAAAATAATTTTTTTTTTTCAAAAATATTTTTTTTTTCAAATATATTTTTTTTTCAAAAATAATTTTTTTTTTAAAAGTAATTTTTTTTTCAAAAATATTTTTTTTTTCAAAAATAATTTTTTTTTTTTCAAAAATATTTTTTTTTTCAAAAATATTTTTTTTTTTTCAAAAATGATTTTTTTTTTTTCAAAAATTATTTTTTTACTTTTTTCAAAAATATTTTTTTTTTTCAAAAATATTTTTTTTTTTACATGGGGCGGTCATAATGTTTTGGCTGATCATGGGGTGGTCATAATGTTTTGGCTGATCATGGGGTTGTCAGCTTTTGTCACTTCCCACTCTAGTTTTGAACATTTCGCCATTCATTCCTATGGGACCAATTTCGCCGCAAAAACGTCATTTCGTGGACCATTCGGCAAAACATTCCACAAAGTAATAACACACCAATCAGGAACAATCCGCTCGTTTCGGTATATTATTTGTCTCTGTAGTGTGAAAACTGTGGGAGGAGTCTACAAGCATTATCAAGTCTAGCAGATGAAGTCACATGCATTTGGAGTGTCTCAGCATCTTGTGTTTACAACCACTGTTTCCTAGCAACGCTCATGCCCTGTTTATGCTTCCCAAATACTACTTCATCAAAACTGCCCCATCAGAATTACCCCATCAAAACTGCCCCATCATATTCCTCTATTATAAATCTGTACATGGTGTGTCTGTCCCCTCCCCCAGGCTCTGTAATCAGCTGAGATGCTCCAGCCACCTTCCCCCCCTGTGTATAACAGAAGTTTTGGTAACCATGGCAACAAAACAAACACTAACAGTACACTCTGATTAATGGCTAAAATTTCCTGAAATGACCTCTAAACAAATGGCCGTATTTTAAAAACTATACATCCTACAGCGAAGATCTTTATATTGTGAGAATCACAAGACCCAGACCTAGATTTTGATGTATAGTATGTCTCTGAAATATTAAAAATGAAGGCACAGTCGCAGTTTAGAAATTGCCCTTCAAATTTGGAGGGGGCTAGAGTGTAGTTTCAATGAATGTCAATGGACGGCGTGAGTTGCAAACAAATGGTCATATTGTGAAAACTATCAGGACTATGGCTTAGCCGTGGACATGATTAGTGGCAGCAGGGATAGCTGAACGTTTTGATATAAGATTTGTGTAGGTGGGCTTGAAAATGAGGGAGTGGCGGCAGTTTAGAAATCATGTTCTGATTTTCCAGCTTTTGTCATCTCCCACTCTAGTTTCCCCATTCATTCCTATGGGACCAATTTCGCCGCAAAAACGACGATATTTCGTGAACCATTCGGCGAAACGTTCCACAAAGTAATAGCACACCATTCGGGAACAATCCGCACGTTTCGGTATATTACTTGTCTATGTAGTGTAAAAACTGTGGGAGGAGTTAGGGTGGTAAATTTGGCTATAATAATAAGAATAATATATATGTGAGATAACAGTAAGTGGTCTTGCTATGCAAGAACACTTAATAACTAGAAAAGTTACAATTTCTGGGGAAATTGTGAAAGTGTTCTTGCCTCTACAACTGGAGTGGGCGGAGTAACTGGGTGGGGTGGAGTGGCTTGAGTAACTGTGAAAAGTGTTAAAAAGCTTAATATTTTAAAAAGTATAAATAGTAGTAAAAAAGTTCCATCATTCACTGAAAGAGCTGAAATCTTTTTTTAAAAAGTAATTTTTTTTTTCAAAAATGAATTTTTTTTAATCAAAAATGATTTTTTTTTCTTCAAAAATGATTTTTTTTTCAAAGGTAATTTTTTTTTTCAAAAATGAATTTTTTTATTTCAAAAATAATTTTTTTTTCGAAATTATTTTTTTTTAAAGTAATTTTTTTTCAAAAATAATTTTTTTTTTTCAAAAATATTTTTTTTTTCAAATATATTTTTTTTTTTCAAAAATATTTTTTTTTTTTAAAGTAATTTTTTTTTCAAAAATATTTTTTTTTTTTAAAAATATTTTTTTTTTCAAAAGTAATTTTTTTTTTCAAAGGTAATTTTTTTTTTCAAAAATGAATTTTTTTATTTCAAAAATAATTTTTTTTTCGAAATTATTATTTTTTTTAAAGTAATTTTTTTTTCAAAAATAATTTTTTTTTTTCAAAAATATTTTTTTTTTTCAAATATATTTTTTTTTCAAAAATAATTTTTTTTTTTAAAAGTAATTTTTTTTTCAAAAATATTTTTTTTTTCAAAAATAATTTTTTTTTTCAAAAATATTTTTTTTTTTTCAAAAATGATTTTTTTTTTTCAAAAATTATTTTTTTACTTTTTTCAAAAATTATTTTTTTTTTTCAAAAATATTTTTTTTTTTACATGGGGCGGTCATAATGTTTTGGCTGATCATGGGGTGGTCATAATGTTTTGGCTGATCATGGGGTTGTCAGCTTTTGTCACTTCCCACTCTAGTTTTGAACATTTCGCCATTCATTCCTATGGGACCAATTTCGCCGCAAAAACGTCATTTCGTGGACCATTCGGCAAAACATTCCACAAAGTAATAACACACCAATCGGGAACAATCCGCTCGTTTCGGTATATTATTTGTCTCTGTAGTGTGAAAACTGTGGGAGGAGTCTACAAGCATTATCAAGTCTAGCAGATGAAGTCACATGCATTTGGGGTGTCTCAGCATCTTGTGTTTACAACCACTGTTTCCTAGCAACGCTCATGCCCTGTTTATGCTTCCCAAATACTGCTTCATCAAAACTGCCCCATCAGAATTACCCCATCAAAACTGCCCCATCATATTCCTCTATTATAAATCAGTACATGGTGTGTCTGTCCCCTCCCCCGGGCTCTGTAATCAGCTGAGATGCTCCAGCCACCTCCCCCCCTGTGTATAACAGAAGCTTTGGTAACCATGGCAACAAAACAAACACTAACAGTACACTCTGATTAATGGCTAAAATTTCCTGAAATGACCTCTAAACAAATGGCCGTATTTTAAAAACTATACATCCTACAGCGAAGATCTTTATATTGTGAGAATCACAAGACCCAGACCTAGATTTTGATGTATAGTATGTCTGTGAAATATTAAAAATGAAGGCACGGCGCAGTTTAGAAATTGCCCTTCAAATTTGGAGGGGGCTAGAGTGTCGTTTCAATGAATGTCAATGGACGGCGTGAGTTACAAACAAATGGTCATATTGTGAAAACTATCAGGACTATGGCTTAGCCGTGGACATGTTTAGTGGCAGCAGGGATAGCTGAACGTTTTGATATAAGATTTGTGTAGGTGGGCTTGAAAATGAGGGAGTGGCGGCAGTTTAGAAATCATGTTCTGATTTTTCAGCTTTTGTCATCTCCCACTCTAGTTTCCCCATTCATTCCTATGGGACCAATTTCGCCGCAAAAATGACGATATTTTGTGAACCATTCGGTGAAACGTTCCACAAAGTAATAGCACACCATTCGGGAACAATCCGCACGTTTCGGTATATTACTTGTCTATGTAGTGTAAAAACTGTGGGAGGAGTTAGGGTGGTAAATTTGGCTATAATAATAAGAATAATATATATGTGAGATAACAGTAAGTGGTCTTGCTATGCAAGAACACTTAACTAGAAAAGGTACAATTTCTGGGGAAATTGTGAAAGTGTTCTTGCCTCTACAACTGGAGTGGGCGGAGTAACTGGGTGGGGTGGAGTGGCTTGAGTAACTGTGAAAAGTGTTAAAAAGCTTAATATTGTAAAAAGTATAAATAGTAGTAAAAAAGTTCCATCATTCGCTGAAAGAGCTGAACATTTTTTTCAAAAGTAATTTTTTTTTTCAAAAATGAATTTTTTTTAATCAAAAATGATTTTTTTTTCTTCAAAAATGATTTTTTTTTCAAAAGTAATTTTTTTTTTCAAAGGTAATTTTTTTTTTCAAAAATGAATTTTTTTATTTCAAAAATATTTTTTTTTTCGAAATTATTATTTTTTTTAAAGTAATTTTTTTTTCAAAAATAATTTTTTTTTTTCAAAAATATTTTTTTTTTCAAATATATTTTTTTTTCAAAAATAATTTTTTTTTAAAAGTAATTTTTTTTTCAAAAATATTTTTTTTTTCAAAAATAATTTTTTTTTTTTCAAAAATATTTTTTTTTTCAAAAATATTTTTTTTTTCAAATATATTTTTTTTTCAAAAATAATTTTTTTTTTAAAAGTAATTTTTTTTTCAAAAATATTTTTTTTTTCAAAAATAATTTTTTTTTTCAAAAATATTTTTTTTTTCAAAAATATTTTTTTTTTTTCAAAAATGATTTTTTTTTTTTCAAAAATTATTTTTTTACTTTTTTCAAAAATAATTTTTTTTTTCAAAAATATTTTTTTTTTTACATGGGGCGGTCATAATGTTTTGGCTGATCATGGGGTGGTCATAATGTTTTGGCTGATCATGGGGTTGTCAGCTTTTGTCACTTCCCACTCTAGTTTTGAACATTTCGCCATTCATTCCTATGGGACCAATTTCGCCGCAAAAACGTCATTTCGTGGACCATTCGGCAAAACATTCCACAAAGTAATAACACACCAATCAGGAACAATCCGCTCGTTTCGGTATATTATTTGTCTCTGTAGTGTGAAAACTGTGGGAGGAGTCTACAAGCATTATCAAGTCTAGCAGATGAAGTCACATGCATTTGGAGTGTCTCAGCATCTTGTGTTTACAACCACTGTTTCCTAGCAACGCTCATGCCCTGTTTATGCTTCCCAAATACTACTTCATCAAAACTGCCCCATCAGAATTACCCCATCAAAACTGCCCCATCATATTCCTCTATTATAAATCTGTACATGGTGTGTCTGTCCCCTCCCCCAGGCTCTGTAATCAGCTGAGATGCTCCAGCCACCTTCCCCCCCTGTGTATAACAGAAGTTTTGGTAACCGTGGCAACAAAACAAACACTAACAGTACACTCTGATTAATGGCTAAAATTTCCTGAAATGACCTCTAAACAAATGGCCGTATTTTAAAAACTATACATCCTACAGCGAAGATCTTTATATTGTGAGAATCACAAGACCCAGACCTAGATTTTGATGTATAGTATGTCTCTGAAATATTAAAAATGAAGGCACAGTCGCAGTTTAGAAATTGCCCTTCAAATTTGGAGGGGGCTAGAGTGTAGTTTCAATGAATGTCAATGGACGGCGTGAGTTACAAACAAATGGTCATATTGTGAAAACTATCAGGACTATGGCTTAGCCGTGGACATGTTTAGTGGCAGCAGGGATAGCTGAACGTTTTGATATAAGATTTGTGTAGGTGGGCTTGAAAATGAGGGAGTGGCGGCAGTTTAGAAATCATGTTCTGATTTTTCAGCTTTTGTCATCTCCCACTCTAGTTTCCCCATTCATTCCTATGGGACCAATTTCGCCGCAAAAATGACGATATTTTGTGAACCATTCGGTGAAACGTTCCACAAAGTAATAGCACACCATTCGGGAACAATCCGCACGTTTCGGTATATTACTTGTCTATGTAGTGTAAAAACTGTGGGAGGAGTTAGGGTGGTAAATTTGGCTATAATAATAAGAATAATATATATGTGAGATAACAGTAAGTGGTCTTGCTATGCAAGAACACTTAACTAGAAAAGGTACAATTTCTGGGGAAATTGTGAAAGTGTTCTTGCCTCTACAACTGGAGTGGGCGGAGTAACTGGGTGGGGTGGAGTGGCTTGAGTAACTGTGAAAAGTGTTAAAAAGCTTAATATTGTAAAAAGTATAAATAGTAGTAAAAAAGTTCCATCATTCGCTGAAAGAGCTGAACATTTTTTTCAAAAGTAATTTTTTTTTTCAAAAATGAATTTTTTTTAATCAAAAATGATTTTTTTTTCTTCAAAAATGATTTTTTTTTTCAAAAGTAATTTTTTTTTTCAAAGGTAATTTTTTTTTTCAAAAATGAATTTTTTTACTTCAAAAATATTTTTTTTTTCGAAATTATTATTTTTTTTAAAGTAATTTTTTTTTCAAAAATAATTTTTTTTTTTCAAAAATATTTTTTTTTTCAAATATATTTTTTTTTCAAAAATAATTTTTTTTTAAAAAGTAATTTTTTTTTCAAAAATATTTTTTTTTTTCAAAAATATTTTTTTTTTTTCAAAAATATTTTTTTTTTTCAAAAATATTTTTTTTTTTTCAAAAATATTTTTTTTTTCAAAAATATTTTTTTTTTTCAAAAATGATTTTTTTTTTTTCAAAAATTATTTTTTTACTTTTTTCAAAAATAATTTTTTTTTTCAAAAATATTTTTTTTTTTACATGGGGCGGTCATAATGTTTTGGCTGATCATGTATAGGTATATTATTTGTCTCTGTAGTGTGAAAACTGTGGGAGGAGTCTACAAGCATTATCAAGTCTAGCAGATGAAGTCACATGCATTTGGAGTGTCTCAGCATCTTGTGTTTACAACCACTGTTTCCTAGCAACGCTCATGCCCTGTTTATGCTTCCCAAATACTACTTCATCAAAACTGCCCCATCAGAATTACCCCATCAAAACTGCCCCATCATATTCCTCTATTATAAATCTGTACATGGTGTGTCTGTCCCCTCCCCCAGGCTCTGTAATCAGCTGAGATGCTCCAGCCACCTTCCCCCCCTGTGTATAACAGAAGTTTTGGTAACCATGGCAACAAAACAAACACTAACAGTACACTCTGATTAATGGCTAAAATTTCCTGAAATGACCTCTAAACAAATGGCCGTATTTTAAAAACTATACATCCTACAGCGAAGATCTTTATATTGTGAGAATCACAAGACCCAGACCTAGATTTTGATGTATAGTATGTCTCTGAAATATTAAAAATGAAGGCACAGTCGCAGTTTAGAAATTGCCCTTCAAATTTGGAGGGGGCTAGAGTGTAGTTTCAATGAATGTCAATGGACGGCGTGAGTTGCAAACAAATGGTCATATTGTGAAAACTATCAGGACTATGGCTTAGCCATGGACATGATTAGTGGCAGCAGGGATAGCTGAACGTTTTGATATAAGATTTGTGTAGGTGGGCTTGAAAATGAGGGAGTGGCGGCAGTTTAGAAATCATGTTCTGATTTTCCAGCTTTTGTCATCTCCCACTCTAGTTTCCCCATTCATTCCTATGGGACCAATTTCGCCGCAAAAACGACGATATTTCGTGAACCATTCGGCGAAACGTTCCACAAAGTAATAGCACACCATTCGGGAACAATCCGCACGTTTCGGTATATTACTTGTCTATGTAGTGTAAAAACTGTGGGAGGAGTTAGGGTGGTAAATTTGGCTATAATAATAAGAATAATATATATGTGAGATAACAGTAAGTGGTCTTGCTATGCAAGAACACTTAATAACTAGAAAAGTTACAATTTCTGGGGAAATTGTGAAAGTGTTCTTGCCTCTACAACTGGAGTGGGCGGAGTAACTGGGTGGGGTGGAGTGGCTTGAGTAACTGTGAAAAGTGTTAAAAAGCTTAATATTTTAAAAAGTATAAATAGTAGTAAAAAAGTTCCATCATTCACTGAAAGAGCTGAAATCTTTTTTTAAAAAGTAATTTTTTTTTTCAAAAATGAATTTTTTTTAATCAAAAATGATTTTTTTTTCTTCAAAAATGATTTTTTTTTCAAAGGTAATTTTTTTTTTCAAAAATGAATTTTTTTATTTCAAAAATAATTTTTTTTTCGAAATTATTTTTTTTTAAAGTAATTTTTTTTCAAAAATAATTTTTTTTTTTCAAAAATATTTTTTTTTTTCAAATATATTTTTTTTTTTCAAAAATATTTTTTTTTTTTAAAGTAATTTTTTTTTCAAAAATATTTTTTTTTTTTCAAAAATATTTTTTTTTTCAAAAGTAATTTTTTTTTTCAAAGGTAATTTTTTTTTTCAAAAATGAATTTTTTTATTTCAAAAATAATTTTTTTTTCGAAATTATTATTTTTTTTAAAGTAATTTTTTTTTCAAAAATAATTTTTTTTTTTCAAAAATATTTTTTTTTTTCAAAAATATTTTTTTTTTTCAAATATATTTTTTTTTCAAAAATAATTTTTTTTTTTAAAAGTAATTTTTTTTTCAAAAATATTTTTTTTTTTCAAAAATAATTTTTTTTTTCAAAAATATTTTTTTTTTTCAAAAATGATTTTTTTTTTTCAAAAATTATTTTTTTACTTTTTTCAAAAATTATTTTTTTTTTTCAAAAATATTTTTTTTTTTACATGGGGCGGTCATAATGTTTTGGCTGATCATGGGGTGGTCATAATGTTTTGGCTGATCATGGGGTTGTCAGCTTTTGTCACTTCCCACTCTAGTTTTGAACATTTCGCCATTCATTCCTATGGGACCAATTTCGCCGCAAAAACGTCATTTCGTGGACCATTCGGCAAAACATTCCACAAAGTAATAACACACCAATCGGGAACAATCCGCTCGTTTCGGTATATTATTTGTCTCTGTAGTGTGAAAATTGTGGGAGGAGTCTACAAGCATTATCAAGTCTAGCAGATGAAGTCACATGCATTTGGGGTGTCTCAGCATCTTGTGTTTACAACCACTGTTTCCTAGCAACGCTCATGCCCTGTTTATGCTTCCCAAATACTACTTCATCAAAACTGCCCCATCAGAATTACCCCATCAAAACTGCCCCATCATATTCCTCTATTATAAATCTGTACATGGTGTGTCTGTCCCCTCCCCCAGGCTCTGTAATCAGCTGAGATGCTCCAGCCACCTTCCCCCCCTGTGTATAACAGAAGTTTTGGTAACCATGGCAACAAAACAAACACTAACAGTACACTCTGATTAATGGCTAAAATTTCCTGAAATGACCTCTAAACAAATGGCCGTATTTTAAAAACTATACATCCTACAGCGAAGATCTTTATATTGTGAGAATCACAAGACCCAGACCTAGATTTTGATGTATAGTATGTCTCTGAAATATTAAAAATGGAGGCACAGTCGCAGTTTAGAAATTGCCCTTCAAATTTGGAGGGGGCTAGAGTGTAGTTTCAATGAATGTCAATGGACGGCGTGAGTTACAAACAAATGGTCATATTGTGAAAACTATCAGGACTATGGCTTAGCCGTGGACATGTTTAGTGGCAGCAGGGATAGCTGAACGTTTTGATATAAGATTTGTGTAGGTGGGCTTGAAAATGAGGGAGTGGCGGCAGTTTAGAAATCATGTTCTGATTTTTCAGCTTTTGTCATCTCCCACTCTAGTTTCCCCATTCATTCCTATGGGACCAATTTCGCCGCAAAAATGACGATATTTTGTGAACCATTCGGTGAAACGTTCCACAAAGTAATAGCACACCATTCGGGAACAATCCGCACGTTTCGGTATATTACTTGTCTATGTAGTGTAAAAACTGTGGGAGGAGTTAGGGTGGTAAATTTGGCTATAATAATAAGAATAATATATATGTGAGATAACAGTAAGTGGTCTTGCTATGCAAGAACACTTAACTAGAAAAGGTACAATTTCTGGGGAAATTGTGAAAGTGTTCTTGCCTCTACAACTGGAGTGGGCGGAGTAACTGGGTGGGGTGGAGTGGCTTGAGTAACTGTGAAAAGTGTTAAAAAGCTTAATATTGTAAAAAGTATAAATAGTAGTAAAAAAGTTCCATCATTCGCTGAAAGAGCTGAACATTTTTTTCAAAAGTAATTTTTTTTTCAAAAATGAATTTTTTTTAATCAAAAATGATTTTTTTTTCTTCAAAAATGATTTTTTTTTTCAAAAGTAATTTTTTTTTTCAAAGGTAATTTTTTTTTTCAAAAATGAATATTTTTATTTCAAAAATATTTTTTTTTTCGAAATTATTATTTTTTTTAAAGTAATTTTTTTTTCAAAAATAATTTTTTTTTTCAAAAATATTTTTTTTTTCAAATATATTTTTTTTTCAAAAATAATTTTTTTTTTAAAAGTAATTTTTTTTTCAAAAATATTTTTTTTTTCAAAAATAATTTTTTTTTTTTCAAAAATATTTTTTTTTTCAAAAATATTTTTTTTTTTTTCAAAAATGAATTTTTTTATTTCAAAAATATTTTTTTTTTCGAAATTATTATTTTTTTTAAAGTAATTTTTTTTTCAAAAATAATTTTTTTTTTTCAAAAATATTTTTTTTTTCAAATATATTTTTTTTCAAAAATAATTTTTTTTTTAAAAGTAATTTTTTTTTCAAAAATATTTTTTTTTCAAAAATAATTTTTTTTTTTTCAAAAATATTTTTTTTTTCAAAAATATTTTTTTTTTTTCAAAAATGATTTTTTTTTTTTCAAAAATTATTTTTTTACTTTTTTCAAAAATAATTTTTTTTTTCAAAAATATTTTTTTTTTTACATGGGGCGGTCATAATGTTTTGGCTGATCATGGGGTGGTCATAATGTTTTGGCTGATCATGGGGTTGTCAGCTTTTGTCACTTCCCACTCTAGTTTTGAACATTTCGCCATTCATTCCTATGGGACCAATTTCGCCGCAAAAACGTCATTTCGTGGACCATTCGGCAAAACATTCCACAAAGTAATAACACACCAATCGGGAACAATCCGCTCGTTTCGGTATATTATTTGTCTCTGTAGTGTGAAAACTGTGGGAGGAGTCTACAAGCATTATCAAGTCTAGCAGATGAAGTCACATGCATTTGGAGTGTCTCAGCATCTTGTGTTTACAACCACTGTTTCCTAGCAACGCTCATGCCCTGTTTATGCTTCCCAAATACTACTTCATCAAAACTGCCCCATCAGAATTACCCCATCAAAACTGCCCCATCATATTCCTCTATTATAAATCTGTACATGGTGTGTCTGTCCCCTCCCCCAGGCTCTGTAATCAGCTGAGATGCTCCAGCCACCTTCCCCCCCTGTGTATAACAGAAGTTTTGGTAACCATGGCAACAAAACAAACACTAACAGTACACTCTGATTAATGGCTAAAATTTCCTGAAATGACCTCTAAACAAATGGCCGTATTTTAAAAACTATACATCCTACAGCGAAGATCTTTATATTGTGAGAATCACAAGACCCAGACCTAGATTTTGATGTATAGTATGTCTCTGAAATATTAAAAATGAAGGCACAGTCGCAGTTTAGAAATTGCCCTTCAAATTTGGAGGGGGCTAGAGTGTAGTTTCAATGAATGTCAATGGACGGCGTGAGTTACAAACAAATGGTCATATTGTGAAAACTATCAGGACTATGGCTTAGCCGTGGACATGTTTAGTGGCAGCAGGGATAGCTGAACGTTTTGATATAAGATTTGTGTAGGTGGGCTTGAAAATGAGGGAGTGGCGGCAGTTTAGAAATCATGTTCTGATTTTTCAGCTTTTGTCATCTCCCACTCTAGTTTCCCCATTCATTCCTATGGGACCAATTTCGCCGCAAAAATGACGATATTTTGTGAACCATTCGGTGAAACGTTCCACAAAGTAATAGCACACCATTCGGGAACAATCCGCACGTTTCGGTATATTACTTGTCTATGTAGTGTAAAAACTGTGGGAGGAGTTAGGGTGGTAAATTTGGCTATAATAATAAGAATAATATATATGTGAGATAACAGTAAGTGGTCTTGCTATGCAAGAACACTTAACTAGAAAAGGTACAATTTCTGGGGAAATTGTGAAAGTGTTCTTGCCTCTACAACTGGAGTGGGCGGAGTAACTGGGTGGGGTGGAGTGGCTTGAGTAACTGTGAAAAGTGTTAAAAAGCTTAATATTGTAAAAAGTATAAATAGTAGTAAAAAAGTTCCATCATTCGCTGAAAGAGCTGAACATTTTTTTCAAAAGTAATTTTTTTTTTCAAAAATGAATTTTTTTTAATCAAAAATGATTTTTTTTTCTTCAAAAATGATTTTTTTTTTCAAAAGTAATTTTTTTTTTCAAAGGTAATTTTTTTTTTCAAAAATGAATTTTTTTACTTCAAAAATATTTTTTTTTTCGAAATTATTATTTTTTTTAAAGTAATTTTTTTTTCAAAAATAATTTTTTTTTTTCAAAAATATTTTTTTTTTCAAATATATTTTTTTTTCAAAAATAATTTTTTTTTTAAAAGTAATTTTTTTTTCAAAAATATTTTTTTTTTCAAAAATAATTTTTTTTTTTTCAAAAATATTTTTTTTTTCAAAAATATTTTTTTTTTTTCAAAAATGATTTTTTTTTTTTCAAAAATTATTTTTTTACTTTTTTCAAAAATATTTTTTTTTTTCAAAAATATTTTTTTTTTTACATGGGGCGGTCATAATGTTTTGGCTGATCATGGGGTGGTCATAATGTTTTGGCTGATCATGGGGTTGTCAGCTTTTGTCACTTCCCACTCTAGTTTTGAACATTTCGCCATTCATTCCTATGGGACCAATTTCGCCGCAAAAACGTCATTTCGTGGACCATTCGGCAAAACATTCCACAAAGTAATAACACACCAATCAGGAACAATCCGCTCGTTTCGGTATATTATTTGTCTCTGTAGTGTGAAAACTGTGGGAGGAGTCTACAAGCATTATCAAGTCTAGCAGATGAAGTCACATGCATTTGGAGTGTCTCAGCATCTTGTGTTTACAACCACTGTTTCCTAGCAACGCTCATGCCCTGTTTATGCTTCCCAAATACTACTTCATCAAAACTGCCCCATCAGAATTACCCCATCAAAACTGCCCCATCATATTCCTCTATTATAAATCTGTACATGGTGTGTCTGTCCCCTCCCCCAGGCTCTGTAATCAGCTGAGATGCTCCAGCCACCTTCCCCCCCTGTGTATAACAGAAGTTTTGGTAACCATGGCAACAAAACAAACACTAACAGTACACTCTGATTAATGGCTAAAATTTCCTGAAATGACCTCTAAACAAATGGCCGTATTTTAAAAACTATACATCCTACAGCGAAGATCTTTATATTGTGAGAATCACAAGACCCAGACCTAGATTTTGATGTATAGTATGTCTCTGAAATATTAAAAATGAAGGCACAGTCGCAGTTTAGAAATTGCCCTTCAAATTTGGAGGGGGCTAGAGTGTAGTTTCAATGAATGTCAATGGACGGCGTGAGTTGCAAACAAATGGTCATATTGTGAAAACTATCAGGACTATGGCTTAGCCGTGGACATGATTAGTGGCAGCAGGGATAGCTGAACGTTTTGATATAAGATTTGTGTAGGTGGGCTTGAAAATGAGGGAGTGGCGGCAGTTTAGAAATCATGTTCTGATTTTCCAGCTTTTGTCATCTCCCACTCTAGTTTCCCCATTCATTCCTATGGGACCAATTTCGCCGCAAAAACGACGATATTTCGTGAACCATTCGGCGAAACGTTCCACAAAGTAATAGCACACCATTCGGGAACAATCCGCACGTTTCGGTATATTACTTGTCTATGTAGTGTAAAAACTGTGGGAGGAGTTAGGGTGGTAAATTTGGCTATAATAATAAGAATAATATATATGTGAGATAACAGTAAGTGGTCTTGCTATGCAAGAACACTTAATAACTAGAAAAGTTACAATTTCTGGGGAAATTGTGAAAGTGTTCTTGCCTCTACAACTGGAGTGGGCGGAGTAACTGGGTGGGGTGGAGTGGCTTGAGTAACTGTGAAAAGTGTTAAAAAGCTTAATATTTTAAAAAGTATAAATAGTAGTAAAAAAGTTCCATCATTCACTGAAAGAGCTGAAATCTTTTTTTAAAAAGTAATTTTTTTTTTCAAAAATGAATTTTTTTTAATCAAAAATGATTTTTTTTTCTTCAAAAATGATTTTTTTTTCAAAGGTAATTTTTTTTTTCAAAAATGAATTTTTTTATTTCAAAAATAATTTTTTTTTCGAAATTATTTTTTTTAAAGTAATTTTTTTTCAAAAATAATTTTTTTTTTTCAAAAATATTTTTTTTTTCAAATATATTTTTTTTTTTCAAAAATATTTTTTTTTTTTAAAGTAATTTTTTTTTCAAAAATATTTTTTTTTTTTAAAAATATTTTTTTTTTCAAAAGTAATTTTTTTTTTCAAAGGTAATTTTTTTTTTCAAAAATGAATTTTTTTATTTCAAAAATAATTTTTTTTTCGAAATTATTATTTTTTTTAAAGTAATTTTTTTTTCAAAAATAATTTTTTTTTTTCAAAAATATTTTTTTTTTTCAAATATATTTTTTTTTCAAAAATAATTTTTTTTTTTAAAAGTAATTTTTTTTTCAAAAATATTTTTTTTTTCAAAAATAATTTTTTTTTTCAAAAATATTTTTTTTTTTTCAAAAATGATTTTTTTTTTTCAAAAATTATTTTTTTACTTTTTTCAAAAATTATTTTTTTTTTTCAAAAATATTTTTTTTTTTACATGGGGCGGTCATAATGTTTTGGCTGATCATGGGGTGGTCATAATGTTTTGGCTGATCATGGGGTTGTCAGCTTTTGTCACTTCCCACTCTAGTTTTGAACATTTCGCCATTCATTCCTATGGGACCAATTTCGCCGCAAAAACGTCATTTCGTGGACCATTCGGCAAAACATTCCACAAAGTAATAACACACCAATCGGGAACAATCCGCTCGTTTCGGTATATTATTTGTCTCTGTAGTGTGAAAACTGTGGGAGGAGTCTACAAGCATTATCAAGTCTAGCAGATGAAGTCACATGCATTTGGGGTGTCTCAGCATCTTGTGTTTACAACCACTGTTTCCTAGCAACGCTCATGCCCTGTTTATGCTTCCCAAATACTGCTTCATCAAAACTGCCCCATCAGAATTACCCCATCAAAACTGCCCCATCATATTCCTCTATTATAAATCAGTACATGGTGTGTCTGTCCCCTCCCCCGGGCTCTGTAATCAGCTGAGATGCTCCAGCCACCTCCCCCCCTGTGTATAACAGAAGCTTTGGTAACCATGGCAACAAAACAAACACTAACAGTACACTCTGATTAATGGCTAAAATTTCCTGAAATGACCTCTAAACAAATGGCCGTATTTTAAAAACTATACATCCTACAGCGAAGATCTTTATATTGTGAGAATCACAAGACCCAGACCTAGATTTTGATGTATAGTATGTCTGTGAAATATTAAAAATGAAGGCACGGCGCAGTTTAGAAATTGCCCTTCAAATTTGGAGGGGGCTAGAGTGTCGTTTCAATGAATGTCAATGGACGGCGTGAGTTACAAACAAATGGTCATATTGTGAAAACTATCAGGACTATGGCTTAGCCGTGGACATGTTTAGTGGCAGCAGGGATAGCTGAACGTTTTGATATAAGATTTGTGTAGGTGGGCTTGAAAATGAGGGAGTGGCGGCAGTTTAGAAATCATGTTCTGATTTTTCAGCTTTTGTCATCTCCCACTCTAGTTTCCCCATTCATTCCTATGGGACCAATTTCGCCGCAAAAATGACGATATTTTGTGAACCATTCGGTGAAACGTTCCACAAAGTAATAGCACACCATTCGGGAACAATCCGCACGTTTCGGTATATTACTTGTCTATGTAGTGTAAAAACTGTGGGAGGAGTTAGGGTGGTAAATTTGGCTATAATAATAAGAATAATATATATGTGAGATAACAGTAAGTGGTCTTGCTATGCAAGAACACTTAACTAGAAAAGGTACAATTTCTGGGGAAATTGTGAAAGTGTTCTTGCCTCTACAACTGGAGTGGGCGGAGTAACTGGGTGGGGTGGAGTGGCTTGAGTAACTGTGAAAAGTGTTAAAAAGCTTAATATTGTAAAAAGTATAAATAGTAGTAAAAAAGTTCCATCATTCGCTGAAAGAGCTGAACATTTTTTTCAAAAGTAATTTTTTTTTTCAAAAATGAATTTTTTTTAATCAAAAATGATTTTTTTTTCTTCAAAAATGATTTTTTTTTCAAAAGTAATTTTTTTTTTCAAAGGTAATTTTTTTTTTCAAAAATGAATTTTTTTATTTCAAAAATATTTTTTTTTTCGAAATTATTATTTTTTTTAAAGTAATTTTTTTTTCAAAAATAATTTTTTTTTTTCAAAAATATTTTTTTTTTCAAATATATTTTTTTTTCAAAAATAATTTTTTTTTAAAAGTAATTTTTTTTTCAAAAATATTTTTTTTTTCAAAAATAATTTTTTTTTTTTCAAAAATATTTTTTTTTTCAAAAATATTTTTTTTTTCAAATATATTTTTTTTTCAAAAATAATTTTTTTTTTAAAAGTAATTTTTTTTTCAAAAATATTTTTTTTTTCAAAAATAATTTTTTTTTTCAAAAATATTTTTTTTTTCAAAAATATTTTTTTTTTTTCAAAAATGATTTTTTTTTTTCAAAAATTATTTTTTTACTTTTTTCAAAAATAATTTTTTTTTTCAAAAATATTTTTTTTTTTACATGGGGCGGTCATAATGTTTTGGCTGATCATGGGGTGGTCATAATGTTTTGGCTGATCATGGGGTTGTCAGCTTTTGTCACTTCCCACTCTAGTTTTGAACATTTCGCCATTCATTCCTATGGGACCAATTTCGCCGCAAAAACGTCATTTCGTGGACCATTCGGCAAAACATTCCACAAAGTAATAACACACCAATCAGGAACAATCCGCTCGTTTCGGTATATTATTTGTCTCTGTAGTGTGAAAACTGTGGGAGGAGTCTACAAGCATTATCAAGTCTAGCAGATGAAGTCACATGCATTTGGAGTGTCTCAGCATCTTGTGTTTACAACCACTGTTTCCTAGCAACGCTCATGCCCTGTTTATGCTTCCCAAATACTACTTCATCAAAACTGCCCCATCAGAATTACCCCATCAAAACTGCCCCATCATATTCCTCTATTATAAATCTGTACATGGTGTGTCTGTCCCCTCCCCCAGGCTCTGTAATCAGCTGAGATGCTCCAGCCACCTTCCCCCCCTGTGTATAACAGAAGTTTTGGTAACCGTGGCAACAAAACAAACACTAACAGTACACTCTGATTAATGGCTAAAATTTCCTGAAATGACCTCTAAACAAATGGCCGTATTTTAAAAACTATACATCCTACAGCGAAGATCTTTATATTGTGAGAATCACAAGACCCAGACCTAGATTTTGATGTATAGTATGTCTCTGAAATATTAAAAATGAAGGCACAGTCGCAGTTTAGAAATTGCCCTTCAAATTTGGAGGGGGCTAGAGTGTAGTTTCAATGAATGTCAATGGACGGCGTGAGTTACAAACAAATGGTCATATTGTGAAAACTATCAGGACTATGGCTTAGCCGTGGACATGTTTAGTGGCAGCAGGGATAGCTGAACGTTTTGATATAAGATTTGTGTAGGTGGGCTTGAAAATGAGGGAGTGGCGGCAGTTTAGAAATCATGTTCTGATTTTTCAGCTTTTGTCATCTCCCACTCTAGTTTCCCCATTCATTCCTATGGGACCAATTTCGCCGCAAAAATGACGATATTTTGTGAACCATTCGGTGAAACGTTCCACAAAGTAATAGCACACCATTCGGGAACAATCCGCACGTTTCGGTATATTACTTGTCTATGTAGTGTAAAAACTGTGGGAGGAGTTAGGGTGGTAAATTTGGCTATAATAATAAGAATAATATATATGTGAGATAACAGTAAGTGGTCTTGCTATGCAAGAACACTTAACTAGAAAAGGTACAATTTCTGGGGAAATTGTGAAAGTGTTCTTGCCTCTACAACTGGAGTGGGCGGAGTAACTGGGTGGGGTGGAGTGGCTTGAGTAACTGTGAAAAGTGTTAAAAAGCTTAATATTGTAAAAAGTATAAATAGTAGTAAAAAAGTTCCATCATTCGCTGAAAGAGCTGAACATTTTTTTCAAAAGTAATTTTTTTTTTCAAAAATGAATTTTTTTTAATCAAAAATGATTTTTTTTTCTTCAAAAATGATTTTTTTTTTCAAAAGTAATTTTTTTTTTCAAAGGTAATTTTTTTTTTCAAAAATGAATTTTTTTACTTCAAAAATATTTTTTTTTTCGAAATTATTATTTTTTTTAAAGTAATTTTTTTTTCAAAAATAATTTTTTTTTTTCAAAAATATTTTTTTTTTCAAATATATTTTTTTTTCAAAAATAATTTTTTTTTAAAAAGTAATTTTTTTTTCAAAAATATTTTTTTTTTTCAAAAATATTTTTTTTTTTTCAAAAATATTTTTTTTTTCAAAAATATTTTTTTTTTTCAAAAATGATTTTTTTTTTTCAAAAATTATTTTTTTACTTTTTTCAAAAATAATTTTTTTTTTCAAAAATAATTTTTTTTTTCAAAAATATTTTTTTTTTTACATGGGGCGGTCATAATGTTTTGGCTGATCATGTATAGGTATATTATTTGTCTCTGTAGTGTGAAAACTGTGGGAGGAGTCTACAAGCATTATCAAGTCTAGCAGATGAAGTCACATGCATTTGGAGTGTCTCAGCATCTTGTGTTTACAACCACTGTTTCCTAGCAACGCTCATGCCCTGTTTATGCTTCCCAAATACTACTTCATCAAAACTGCCCCATCAGAATTACCCCATCAAAACTGCCCCATCATATTCCTCTATTATAAATCTGTACATGGTGTGTCTGTCCCCTCCCCCAGGCTCTGTAATCAGCTGAGATGCTCCAGCCACCTTCCCCCCCTGTGTATAACAGAAGTTTTGGTAACCATGGCAACAAAACAAACACTAACAGTACACTCTGATTAATGGCTAAAATTTCCTGAAATGACCTCTAAACAAATGGCCGTATTTTAAAAACTATACATCCTACAGCGAAGATCTTTATATTGTGAGAATCACAAGACCCAGACCTAGATTTTGATGTATAGTATGTCTCTGAAATATTAAAAATGAAGGCACAGTCGCAGTTTAGAAATTGCCCTTCAAATTTGGAGGGGGCTAGAGTGTAGTTTCAATGAATGTCAATGGACGGCGTGAGTTACAAACAAATGGTCATATTGTGAAAACTATCAGGACTATGGCTTAGCCGTGGACATGTTTAGTGGCAGCAGGGATAGCTGAACGTTTTGATATAAGATTTGTGTAGGTGGGCTTGAAAATGAGGGAGTGGCGGCAGTTTAGAAATCATGTTCTGATTTTTCAGCTTTTGTCATCTCCCACTCTAGTTTCCCCATTCATTCCTATGGGACCAATTTCGCCGCAAAAATGACGATATTTTGTGAACCATTCGGTGAAACGTTCCACAAAGTAATAGCACACCATTCGGGAACAATCCGCACGTTTCGGTATATTACTTGTCTATGTAGTGTAAAAACTGTGGGAGGAGTTAGGGTGGTAAATTTGGCTATAATAATAAGAATAATATATATGTGAGATAACAGTAAGTGGTCTTGCTATGCAAGAACACTTAACTAGAAAAGGTACAATTTCTGGGGAAATTGTGAAAGTGTTCTTGCCTCTACAACTGGAGTGGGCGGAGTAACTGGGTGGGGTGGAGTGGCTTGAGTAACTGTGAAAAGTGTTAAAAAGCTTAATATTGTAAAAAGTATAAATAGTAGTAAAAAAGTTCCATCATTCGCTGAAAGAGCTGAACATTTTTTTCAAAAGTAATTTTTTTTTTCAAAAATGAATTTTTTTTAATCAAAAATGATTTTTTTTTCTTCAAAAATGATTTTTTTTTTCAAAAGTAATTTTTTTTTTCAAAGGTAATTTTTTTTTTCAAAAATGAATTTTTTTACTTCAAAAATATTTTTTTTTTCGAAATTATTATTTTTTTTAAAGTAATTTTTTTTTCAAAAATAATTTTTTTTTTTCAAAAATATTTTTTTTTTCAAATATATTTTTTTTTCAAAAATAATTTTTTTTTAAAAAGTAATTTTTTTTTCAAAAATATTTTTTTTTTTCAAAAATATTTTTTTTTTTTCAAAAATATTTTTTTTTTCAAAAATATTTTTTTTTTTCAAAAATGATTTTTTTTTTTCAAAAATTATTTTTTTACTTTTTTCAAAAATAATTTTTTTTTTCAAAAATAATTTTTTTTTTCAAAAATATTTTTTTTTTTACATGGGGCGGTCATAATGTTTTGGCTGATCATGTATAGGTATATTATTTGTCTCTGTAGTGTGAAAACTGTGGGAGGAGTCTACAAGCATTATCAAGTCTAGCAGATGAAGTCACATGCATTTGGAGTGTCTCAGCATCTTGTGTTTACAACCACTGTTTCCTAGCAACGCTCATGCCCTGTTTATGCTTCCCAAATACTACTTCATCAAAACTGCCCCATCAGAATTACCCCATCAAAACTGCCCCATCATATTCCTCTATTATAAATCTGTACATGGTGTGTCTGTCCCCTCCCCCAGGCTCTGTAATCAGCTGAGATGCTCCAGCCACCTTCCCCCCCTGTGTATAACAGAAGTTTTGGTAACCATGGCAACAAAACAAACACTAACAGTACACTCTGATTAATGGCTAAAATTTCCTGAAATGACCTCTAAACAAATGGCCGTATTTTAAAAACTATACATCCTACAGCGAAGATCTTTATATCGTGAGAATCACAAGACCCAGACCTAGATTTTGATGTATAGTATGTCTCTGAAATATTAAAAATGAAGGCACAGTCGCAGTTTAGAAATTGCCCTTCAAATTTGGAGGGGGCTAGAGTGTAGTTTCAATGAATGTCAATGGACGGCGTGAGTTGCAAACAAATGGTCATATTGTGAAAACTATCAGGACTATGGCTTAGCCATGGACATGATTAGTGGCAGCAGGGATAGCTGAACGTTTTGATATAAGATTTGTGTAGGTGGGCTTGAAAATGAGGGAGTGGCGGCAGTTTAGAAATCATGTTCTGATTTTCCAGCTTTTGTCATCTCCCACTCTAGTTTCCCCATTCATTCCTATGGGACCAATTTCGCCGCAAAAACGACGATATTTCGTGAACCATTCGGCGAAACGTTCCACAAAGTAATAGCACACCATTCGGGAACAATCCGCACGTTTCGGTATATTACTTGTCTATGTAGTGTAAAAACTGTGGGAGGAGTTAGGGTGGTAAATTTGGCTATAATAATAAGAATAATATATATGTGAGATAACAGTAAGTGGTCTTGCTATGCAAGAACACTTAATAACTAGAAAAGTTACAATTTCTGGGGAAATTGTGAAAGTGTTCTTGCCTCTACAACTGGAGTGGGCGGAGTAACTGGGTGGGGTGGAGTGGCTTGAGTAACTGTGAAAAGTGTTAAAAAGCTTAATATTTTAAAAAGTATAAATAGTAGTAAAAAAGTTCCATCATTCACTGAAAGAGCTGAAATCTTTTTTTAAAAAGTAATTTTTTTTTTCAAAAATGAATTTTTTTTAATCAAAAATGATTTTTTTTTCTTCAAAAATGATTTTTTTTTCAAAGGTAATTTTTTTTTTCAAAAATGAATTTTTTTATTTCAAAAATAATTTTTTTTTCGAAATTATTTTTTTTTAAAGTAATTTTTTTTCAAAAATAATTTTTTTTTTTCAAAAATATTTTTTTTTTTCAAATATATTTTTTTTTTTCAAAAATATTTTTTTTTTTTAAAGTAATTTTTTTTTCAAAAATATTTTTTTTTTTTCAAAAATATTTTTTTTTTCAAAAGTAATTTTTTTTTTCAAAGGTAATTTTTTTTTTCAAAAATGAATTTTTTTATTTCAAAAATAATTTTTTTTCGAAATTATTATTTTTTTTAAAGTAATTTTTTTTTCAAAAATAATTTTTTTTTTTCAAAAATATTTTTTTTTTTCAAAAATATTTTTTTTTTTCAAATATATTTTTTTTTCAAAAATAATTTTTTTTTTTAAAAGTAATTTTATTTTCAAAAATATTTTTTTTTTTCAAAAATAATTTTTTTTTTCAAAAATATTTTTTTTTTTTCAAAAATGATTTTTTTTTTTCAAAAATTATTTTTTTACTTTTTTCAAAAATTATTTTTTTTTTTCAAAAATATTTTTTTTTTTACATGGGGCGGTCATAATGTTTTGGCTGATCATGGGGTGGTCATAATGTTTTGGCTGATCATGGGGTTGTCAGCTTTTGTCACTTCCCACTCTAGTTTTGAACATTTCGCCATTCATTCCTATGGGACCAATTTCGCCGCAAAAACGTCATTTCGTGGACCATTCGGCAAAACATTCCACAAAGTAATAACACACCAATCGGGAACAATCCGCTCGTTTCGGTATATTATTTGTCTCTGTAGTGTGAAAATTGTGGGAGGAGTCTACAAGCATTATCAAGTCTAGCAGATGAAGTCACATGCATTTGGGGTGTCTCAGCATCTTGTGTTTACAACCACTGTTTCCTAGCAACGCTCATGCCCTGTTTATGCTTCCCAAATACTACTTCATCAAAACTGCCCCATCAGAATTACCCCATCAAAACTGCCCCATCATATTCCTCTATTATAAATCAGTACATGGTGTGTCTGTCCCCTCCCCCGGGCTCTGTAATCAGCTGAGATGCTCCAGCCACCTTCCCCCCTGTGTATAACAGAAGCTTTGGTAACCATGGCAACAAAACAAACACTAACAGTACACGCTGATTAATGGCTAAAATTTCCTGAAATGACCTCTAAACAAATGGCCGTATTTTAAAAACTATACATCCTACAGTGAAGATCTTTATATTGTGAGAATCACAAGACCCAGACCTAGATTTTGATGTATAGTATGTCTCTGAAATATTAAAAATGAAGGCACGGTCGCAGTTTAGAAATTGCCCTTCAAATTTGGAGGGGGCTAGAGTGTAGTTTCAATGAATGTCAATGGATGGCGTGAGTTGCAAACAAATGGTCATATTGTGAAAACTATCAGGACTATGGCTTAGCCGTGGACATGATTAGTGGCAGCAGGGATAGCTGAACATTTTGATATAAGATTTGTGTAGGTGGGCTTGAAAATGAGGGAGTGGCGGCAGTTTAGAAATCATGTTCTGATTTTCCAGCTTTTGTCATCTCCCACTCTAGTTTCCCCATTCATTCCTATGGGACCAATTTCGCCGCAAAAACGACGATATTTCGTGAACCATTCGGCGAAACGTTCCACAAAGTAATAGCACACCATTCGGGAACAATCCGCACGTTTCGGTATATTACTTGTCTATGTAGTGTAAAAACTGTGGGAGGAGTTAGGGTGGTAAATTTGGCTATAATAATAAGAATAATATATATGTGAGATAACAGTAAGTGGTCTTGCTATGCAAGAACACTTAATAATATTGGTAATAATGAAATGGTGTGATAATTGGAATAATAAATAATAATGGATGGTGTAAAAACTGTAATATAATAATGGTGTTACTATCAGTGGTAACAGAATCAAACTGAAAATATCATGCATGAAAGATTTGGCTCTTGATAACAATATGCCAAAATCAATTGATCCCATTTCATAGTTGATGGTTTTGTCATTCTAACTGCTGTAATTGTTGTATAAAGTCCCTTTCTAGGTCTTCCAATCACTCTTTGCTCTCTATTCTTTACTTTGCTTTGCCAGAGCTGCTGTTTTGTTAGTGCAGTAATCCTGGAAATACCTTTAGAAACCACACAACATATTATTGTTTTATTCCACCATTATGCACAATTTTGTCTTTCATTTAGGAAAAAAAACTTCCAAACATTTAAAGCCCAGAGAATGATGAAAAAGCCATACATTCCCTGTAGCCGTGTATGAGAGTAATTTCCACCCACTGTGACACTCTGCAGAAAGAATTCTTGACAGATCGGCAGACGGCAGGGAGAATTAATTTGGGTTCTATTTAACGGAAACGAGCAAGCAGATGTTTGTGTTGACATAGCTATTTGTTTTAAGGTTGTGGCATGATCGTACACCACAGTTCTAAACGCTGTACCACTGAATTTAACCCACTCTTACTGACCAGTAGTGTCAGTAAAAAAAATCTGCATAGGTAAAGCGTAATCTGCTTTTTTTTTCTGGAACATACACTTGCTGCATCTAACAAGAGGAGAGCTATTTCATTTTTAATAATAAAACACATTCAATTGTCAGCTTGGTTCAACTTTCCATTTGCTGGCTTTTTATAAGCATATAAGGCATGCCTCTGACACAATATTAGCAGAAATAATTAGCATGATTAATAGTACAATTATTCCATTTAATATAATTATTCCAGCTATCTGCTTCCAAACACTATAACTAGAGTAGAACTACCTGTGACTATGTGGATTCATGCATTCTATGTTTGAAATACTTATGCTAACCTCTCCAGGACCTTGATTCATTAAGCATTTGTAACATTTAATGTACTGTACCTTAAAAGGCTACTAAAGTGGCATCTTAACTAATATTACTGCTTTACAGTGTCCTATTTAGCATGCCTTAAAATGGATTTGGTATCAGGATGTTTTGTTACAGTTTAAGTGCACGTGTGCTAAGTAATGTGTATTTTTAATATGTACATGTATTCATTACTGCTCGCAGAAATCAGAATGTTCCCCCTGACAATGCCCCATTCATTTTTTCTCTCCAGAAAGATGTTGCCATCCTTTTTCAGGTATTATACAGGGTTGATAACTACACCATAGACTGAGAAATTACATAACCATATAAATCCTGGTGTCTATGCAGTTCTTATTGCATTCACTAATATCAGGTACAGAGCATGCTATAGCAGACCTCACTTCTACATGGTGACCCCTGTAGCCGCACATCCCTGTGGTCCTATGGTCAGTATGAGAGTGGCAACCTCAGCCGGCACATCAAGGTGTAATAGGTCTCACTTCTACAGAGACTGGTAAATGCTTCCTCCTGCCTGCAACAGACTGATGATAACATATAAGCCTAAGCAATACAATTATCCTGGAGCTTAGGATTGCTTTTTTAAAATAAATGTTTTTTTTTAATTGTTCTGTTAAAGAATTTAATGCAACCTTTTAAAGGTACTGAAAGGGCTCCTCCTCCACTTCAGAGTCCTCAACCCCCATCCCCTTACCAATCTTTTTTTTTTTTTTTTTATCTGGAGGCTGTTCACATGAAGTGCAGGGTTATCTTCCTCATCTGATCTTGTCTTGCAAGTGGGTGGTCCTCAATTATGCAGCATTGTTTATGAGTGCAGGGCATCATAGTTTTGTTTCCCCAGGAGGTGGGGCTATGACACCCTGAACTCACAGGAAATTCTTAGTTTCCCAGGTTGAATGATTCTGGCTGTCATTCAACACAGGTCACTGAGGGCATCTAGAGGTGGAAAGGAAATGCTGCAGGGGACTTTGCTGGAGAAGATGTAAATATTGCAGTTTTTATGCATTAAAAACCTACTGAGGGACTTTTTCTTGAATTGGTCTTCATATATTATAACTTGATACGTCTAGGCCTAAGAAAGATAAAGAAGCCTTACAAATGTGCTTTGAAATTAATCGTGAATATTCTGTCCAATCATACACCATACTGATTTTTTGTTTGGAATCATTAAAACCTTTTGAGTATTGGAATCTGGGAGATATTCAAACTTGAGATTGTTCAATGTAGTCAAAACTTTACCACCACAACTAAATGTTTGAGCACTAAGGAAGTATGACATGTAATATGATTTAAATAAAGAAGTAAAGCATTTTATGAACCCATTTTGCATAATCAGCAAATAAGTATTATTTTGGACCAAGTCTTTAGTTTTGTTTTTGGACAATAACTTCAGCTGTACTTGGGTTATGTGGTACAGATGAACAAGCTTTGTAAAATCAGCATGTGCATTTATACTATATGACCATTATGGAAGTATGTGAGTTAATCGTTAGGCAGGTGTTCTGGCTTCTGAAATAGACTCATTAGTTACTTTGCTCTTGCTCTCCCTGTATTCTGTACTCTCTGCAGAACTGAGTAAAGAGGCAAAAGGTGAGACTTGTTTAAACAATAAAACGCCTCATTTTCCCAGCACAGTCCTTCTGAACCTTTGTGAATTATGAAAGCTCTGCATGCTCCCTCTTGGTTCACTGACAGAAGAGGAGCATCTCATTGAGTTCAAAAAGAAATTGCCCTAGGCTTCCAGTCTTTGAAATATGCAAAAAAGGATATGATAAAACTAAAGGAGGGAAAAAATTCGAGTGCAGGCAGGTCCAGGGGAAGGAATCTGTTCCTGTAGTGCATGGCAGAATTACCATAGAGCTATAAGGGAGTAGGGTGGGTAGGGACCTTATTACTGCGGTTTAACATTAGAAGGGGTTATAAGTCTCCTAAAAAGGCTGAGCTTCAAGGAAAACTGAATTAATTAAATGAGATCCTTCTTGCTGGGTGAATAACTGATATTGTCTGAATGCATTAGGCATAACATGTGCACAAAATATGCTAAAATAACCCCTTGCTTGGACAACATTTAACTATTTAACCAGTTTGTTGGTTGAGAAATGGGATTGAACCTGCCTAGAACTCTGAAGCTAAACATTTAATGTGCAAACCTTTCAGGTTACTTCTGTTACAGGAATAATAATGTGTGTAAATACAGGCATCCAAAGTTACCTGTGCAGGCATAAGACAGGTACACAAGCAACTAATATATGGTTCAGCAGTTAAACTGATGGCAACACAATTGTACTTATTCATGCAAAAAGGTATTTATTACTAGTTTACTTAATCCTACATTATATTACGACATCTGGTGGGAGGGTACATTAGGACAATATGGCAACTACAGAGTAGGGATGAGCTTCGTGTTCGAGTCGAACCCATGTTCGACTCGAACATCGGCTGTTCGATCGTTCGCCGAATTGCGAACGTTATGGGCCGTTCGCGCTAAATTCGTGTGGCGCGTCACGGCCCATAATTCACTGCGGCATCGCAGTGCATTGCTGGCTGATGATTGGCCAAGCATGCACTATGACCCGCATGCTTGGCCAATCACAGCGCTGTCAGTAGAGAGAGCTGTAATTGGCCAAAGCCAGGGTGGCTTTGGCCAATTATGGCTCAGGGGATTTAGTACACACCCCACACTATATAAGGCCGCCTGCACGGCGGCCCTGTGTAGTGTGTGTTCCGGTGTGCTGAGAGATAGAGAGAGAGAGAGACAGTGTCATTTGATTTGAGTTAGATAGATTAGGCAGAACAGTCAGTCAGTTAGCTGCACTTACAGTGTATTGTGTATATATATGCATCCCAGGTGTTGCATATATATATATACACTGTATTCAGTTTAGCTAGATCTGTTCCTGTTATCTTCTATCTAGACTATTTACATTTAATGCAGTGCGTCCTGCTCACAGTGTTCAGCTAGATCCGTTCCTGTTAAATTCCTACTGACCGGCAGGCTTGTCTGGTTACAGTATATAAAGCTACCTGAAGAAAATTACAGGTGTTCTATTTGATCCTATTAGTACCACGGTCAGGCAGCTAGACTATTTACATTTAGTACAGTGCGTCCTGCTCACAGTGTTCAGCTAGATCCGTTCCTCTTATCTTCCTACTGACAGGCAGGCTTGTCTGGTTACAGTATATAAAGCTACTTGAAGAAAATTACAGGTGTTCTATCCCAGCTTAGTGCAGCTACAGGCCATTAGTATGTCTGGAAGGCCAAGAAGGAGAGGCAGACAGTCACAAGCCAATAAGAGAGGGCAAGCAGGCTCTGTGTCTAGTGCTGGTCGTGGAGACGGTGCATCCTCATCAGCACGTGGCCATGGGACACGCTTGGCCTTTTTTTCGGCAGCTGGCCATGTTGAGCCGCAACATGCGGAAGACTTGGTCGAGTGGATGACCAAGCCGTCCTCATCCTCCTCATCCTCTCTCACCCATGCCCAGGGTGCTTTGTCTGGCAAAGCAGCGGCCTCTTCCCTCAGCTCAATGTCATCAGTGACTCCTTCCCTAGCTCCACCATGTCCTCATGAGGATTCCCTCGAACTGTTTGACCACAGTGTTGGGTACATGCTCCAGGAGGATGCCCAGCGTTTGGAAGGCTCTGATGACGATACTGAGCTCGATGAAGGCAGTAACATGAGCGCGGACAGAGGGGGTGCCCAAGAAGGACAGCAATCTGGCAGTCATGCTCCCCCTGCTGCAGCATACTGCCAGGTTTGCTCCAGTGATGAGGAGGGAGGGGATGATGAGGTCACTGACTCAACGTGGGTGCCTGATAGGAGAGAGGAGGAGGAGGAGGAGGAGGAGGAGGAGGAGGAGGAGGAGGCGGCAGCACATCACCAACGAGGCAGGATGCCCTCCAGGGGCCAGCCTAAGGGCAGCACATTGACTGCATCACACCCCAAAGCTCCACATGTGCAGGGCGCTGCAGTCTCTGCGCGTTATTCAAAAAGTTCTTTGGTGTGGGCCTTTTTTGAGACGAGTGCATCAGATCGCACCGCTGCTATTTGCAACATATGTCTCAAGCGTATCTCGCGTGGCCAAAATATCTCCCGCTTGGGTACCACATGCTTGACCAGACATATGTTGACCTGCCATGCAGTTCGTTGGCAAGCGTATCTAAAAGACCCACACCAAAGAACAAAGAGGATCTCTCCTTGCTCCTCATCAGCTGAGATTTCCAACCCCACTAGACCTTCAGTCCTCTCTGAGACCTGCAGTGAGAGGAATGAAGGTGTAGAATTAGGTGTGTCACAGCCAAGTACTTGTGGGCAATCTGCTTTTGGTACACCGACGTCAGATTGTACCAGGCAAATTTCCCTGCCCCAGCTGCTGCACCGCCGAAAGAAGTTTGCTCCCAGCCATCCACATGCCCAGCGGTTGAATGCTAGCTTGGCAAAATTGCTAGCACTTCAACTGCTGCCTTTTCAGTTGGTAGACTCTGCCCCCTTCCGTGAGTTTGTGGAATGTGCGGTTCCTCAGTGGCAGGTACCCAAACGCCACTTTTTCTCACGGAAGGCGATTCCGGCTCTCTACCGGCATGTGGAAGGCAATGTCCATGCCTCGCTGGACAGGGCGGTCAGCGGTAAGGTGCATATTACCGCTGACTCATGGTCCAGCAGGCATGGACAGGGACGTTACCTAAGTTTCACGGCGCATTGGGTGACTCTGCTGGCAGCTGGGAAGGATGCAGGACAAGGTGCAGTAGTGTTGGAGGTTGTTCCGCCACCACGCCTCCAAAATGCTGATTGTGACACACCTCTCTCCTCCACCCCCTCCTCTTCTTCTTCCTCCATGGCCTCTTCCTCGGAACCAGCGGTGCTCCGTAGGCGTTCAAGGGGCTACGCAAGTACGCAGGCCAAAAGATGCCATGCGGTGCTTGAGCTGGTGTGCTTGGGGGACAGGAGCCACACTGGGGCAGAGGTTCTGTCAGCTCTGCAGGGGCAGGTTCAGAGGTGGTTGACGCCACGCCAACTTAAGGCAGGAATGGTGGTTTGCGACAATGGCACCAACCTCCTCTCTGCCCTCCGACAGGGACAAATGACCCATGTGCCCTGTTTGGCTCACGTCCTTAACTTGGTGGTGCAGCGGTTCTTGGGCAGGTACCCGGGCTTACAGGATGTCCTGAGGCAGGCCAGGAAAGTCTGTGTGCATTTCCGCCGGTCATATAATGCCAGTGCTCGGCTGACGGACCTCCAAAAGGAGTTTAACCTGCCCAAGAACCGCCTAATCTGTGACATGCCCACCAGGTGGAACTCAACGTTGGCCATGCTGCAGCGGCTGCACACGCAGCAGAGGGCCATCAATGAGTACCTGTGCGACTATGGCACCAGGACAGGGTCAGGGGAGCTTGGTTTTTTTTCCCCACGCCAGTGGGCCATGATCAGGGATGCATGCACTGTCCTGTCACCATTCGAGGAGGCCACGAGGATGGTGAGCAGTGACAGTGCATGCATCAGTGACACTGTCCCCCTTGTCCACCTGTTGGAGCACACGCTGCGTGGAATAATGGACAGGGCACTTGAGGCAGAACAGAGGCAGGAAGAGGAGGACTTCCTTAGCTCTCAAGGCCCCCTTTATCCAGACAGTGTTCCTGCGTGCCCGCCGATCACACAGGAAGAGGACGAGGAGGAAGAGGAGGAGGAGGAAGATTGTGTCAGTATGGAGGTGGAGCCTGGCACTCAGCATCAGCAGCAGTCTTTAAGGGATCAGTCCCAAGAAACACATGGACTTGTACGTGGCTGGGAGGAGGTGGCTGCGGACCATGTCGTTCTTAGTGACCCAGAGGACTCCGGACCGAATGCCTCAGCAAACCTACGCTGCATGGCCTCCCTGATCCTGCAAAGCCTGCGTAAGGATCCTCGTATTCGTGGTATCAAGGAGAAGGACCAATACTGGCTGGCAACCCTCCTTGATCCACGTTACAAGGGTAAGGTTGCGGACCTTATCTTGCCATCGCAGAGGGAGCAGAGGATGAAACATCTTCGGGAGGCCTTGCAGAAAGGTCTGTGCAACGCGTTCCCAGAGACTGGGAGGTTACAAACTCCTGTTTCTGGACAACGTGTTGCTGAGGCTTCGGTCAGTCAAAGAAGGAGCGGTGGAGAAGGTGGCCGTCTGACCGATGCGTTCAGACAATTTTTTGGTCCGCAGCCCCAAGGTATGATCGGTTCCAGCAACCATCGCCAGCGTCTGTTTTACATGGTGCAGGAATACCTAGGGGCAAGATCAGACTTGGACACCTTTCCCACCGAAAATCCTCTGGGTTACTGGGTCTTGAGGATGGATCACTGGCCAGAGCTTGCACAGTATGCAATTGAGCTACTGGCCTGTCCTGCATCCAGCGTTCTTTCGGAACGCACATTCAGTGCTGCTGGAGGCGTGGTAACCAATCACAGGGTGCGTCTGTCCACCGACTCGGTCGATCGGCTGACCTTCATAAAAATGAATGAGTCTTGGATCACCACCAGCTACCAAGCACCTGATGCTGATGTAACCGAATAATTTTTTTTGAAATCTCAGATCCCTTCAAAGACTGCCTATGCTGATGCTGAGTGACTATCCCTGAGTAATTATCCTCTTCCTCCTCAATCATCACGCTGATAGCTTGTTGCAGTGTTGTGGCACCAGCACCAGTGCCTAAGGCCCAATTTTTCTGCCCCTGTCTAACAGGGGCGTGTAATTACAATTTTTGATGCAATACTTTGCAGCAGGGCTCGTTCCTGCGTTCCAACTAGAGTGTCTGTGAGGGGTTGCAGTGTTGTGGCACCAGCACCAGTGCCTAAGGCCCAATTTTTCTGCCCCTGTCTAACAGGGGCGTGTAATTACAATTTTTGAAGCAATAATTTGCAGCAGGGCTCGTTCCTGCGTTCCAACTAGAGTGTCTGTGAGGGGTTGCAGTGTTGTGGCACCAGCACCAGTGCCTAAGGCCCAATTTTTCTGCCCCTGTCTAACAGGGGCGTGTAATTACAATTTTTGAAGCAATAATTTGCAGCAGGGCTCGTTCCTGCGTTCCAACTAGAGTGTCTGTGAGGGGTTGCAGTGTTGTGGCACCAGCACCAGTGCCTAAGGCCTAATTTTTCAGCTCCTGTTCAACAGGGGCATGTAATTACAATTCTTGATCTAATATTTCACAGCAGGGCCCTGTGAGGGCTTACAGTGTTGTGGCCACAGCAACACCTAAGGCCCAAATTTCTGCTGAGTATATAGGGCAGGACCCTACTTTCAAACATCTAACTTACAAACGACTCCTACTTGCAAACGGAAGGAGACAACAGGAAGTGAGATGAAATCTACCCCTAGGAAGGGAAATTCTCTCCTGTAAGAGTTAATATGGGAAAACAAGTTCTCCTTTCCACTGATGCTTTCCAATCCTTGTTCCACAAAAAAACCCAAATTTTCAAAAAACATTTTTCATTGGGACAAAAAAGTGAGGTGAAATCTTCTGAAGAGGAGGAAAGACAGCAAAACAAATGTCACAGGGGTGATAACCCTTCCCTATGTTTTCCAAAAAGCTTAGAAAAGATTTTTTGGCTGGAGCTAAACACGTTAAAAATGTTCAAAATTACAAACAGATTCTACTTAACAACAAACCTACAGTCCCTGTCTTGTTTGCACCGCCTGTATACTGCTGTTCAGAGTATATAGGGCCTGGTGGCCCCACACCTTTCCTTATTTTAATTTGGGTGCGGGGTTCCCCTTAATATCCATACAAGACCCAAAGGGACTGGTAATGGACTGGGGGGTACCCATGCCGTTTGTCTCACTGATTTTCATCCATATTGCCATGACCCGACATGACATTAAACCCGCAAGCAGTTTTAAATGAGATTTTTTCCTTTAAAAATGACATTTGGTGCAGGGACTGTTCTAAACATGGGAAACACGCGTCACTTTACAGGCATACTATAGACACCCCCCAGGTACGATATTTAAAGGAATATTTCACTTTTTTTTTTTTACTTTAAGCATCATTAAAATCACTGCTCCCGAAAAAACGGCCGTTTTTAAAAGTTTTTTTTGCATTGATACATGTCCCCTGGGGTAGGACCCGGGTCCCCAAACCCTTTTTAGGACAATACCATGCAAATTAGCCTTTAAAATGAGCACTTTTGATTTCGAACGTTCGAGTCCCATAGACGTCAATGGGGTTCTAACGTTCGTGCGAACTTTCGGTCCGTTCGCGGGTTCTGGTGCGAACCGAACCGGGGGGTGTTCGGCTCATCCCTACTACAGAGTGAAGTACTCCGTGTCATTACCAAAGCTAAATGATGTCATGTTGTAAACATTTATGAGTGTACCATGTAAGTAGAGCTAGAGTGATTTAAATATAATGAGCCAACATTATAAAAGTGGTAGCAACTAAATTTCCACTATTTTCAAACAATGTCCTGAAAAACTTTGCTGATAAAAGAATATGTGTAAGCCTTGTACTAACTAAGTGTAGCGCTGGTGGATTTTTCAATTTACCGCTTATAGGTAAATTTAGTGGGTTACCTAGCCTCTGTTCTAGTTTGGCTGTGTTGCATGTAGTTTCACACTGTGCCTGTGGGTGTCGTCGCCATGGGTTGGTGTTGGAAAGGCAACACGTTAAAGTGTATAAGTGCTCCGCTGTCCCGGAGATAACTCGGTGGAGGTGGTCCTCCGAGTTGCATTCTGGGAGAGGGTATTTATGGGAGAGAAGCCAAGTTTTAGGGTCTTTCGTTCCACCTGCTGGCCCTCCTGGCCGACAGGTATGTGTTAGGAGTACTACCTCGTGGTCCTCCGACCGCGAGGACCACGTTGCTGCAGCATGTGGGTGGGCCCAGAAGCCTGTCTGGGGCCTACCACAGCGGCGAAGGAATGGTCCTGTGCTGTCTGTCCTACGGGAAGAAGCTGGACAACTGAAAAGATCCCAGGGGAGGACCCATCATGGAAGGATTATGCAGAGTGCTGGTCTAGAGAGGGGCCTGGTGACTCAGTTAGAGGACGCATCCTAAAGTTAACCTACCGCATAGTACTGCCGGGTCGGCTTAAAGGTTTTAGTGCTGTGTTTGCTATTCATCGTAAACCATTACATCCTGTGGCAGAGGATCGTACGGGTTTCTATTACATTCAAGTCTATGGCAGAGACTTTTGTTCATGCTGCGTATCGGCTGCTAGGTTAGTGAGAGAAACCTATCCGGGCGGGCAAAGATTCAACTCTAAAAGGAGAGTACATTCATCTACAAGATTCCAATTCCTGATACTACACTAAGAAAAGGTATTTGAACTTCCCGCAACTCTTCTTCTACCTCTTTCCTGCTACTTCCTTCAGTTACTCTTTATTAAAACCCTGGAAAAGATACTCAAGTGTCCAGTGCCTACATTGTCTGGTATTAAGCTCAACGGGACCCTAGACCTGGTTCTGGTGAAATTGAGGTAACGAAGGTGATGGTAACAGCCCACTTTAAACCAGCAGCTCCACAGTGAGTTATTGCTACATAAGCTTGGTACTAACAATCACAAAAATATCATTGGAGACCCTGCTGTACTATTTTATACTGTACATGTATTCATTTATCTGTTTATTTGCACCTTTTCCAACAAGGTATATAAGAGCAGATATGGAATGATGGCATTCTCAATTTTACCTTCTACAGAGATTTTCCAACTTGTGGGACAACAATCTAAGTGTCAGCTGACTGACAGTGATTGTCACTGGGGATCAGTTAACTCCACAATTAACCCTTTACACAGGGCCGTCTTTAACCACCTCAATACAGGGCACTTTCACCCCGTTCCTGCCCAAACCATTTTTCAGCTTTCAGCGATGTCGCACTTTGAATGACAATTGCGCGGTCATGCAACACTGCACCCTAATGAAATTTTTATAATTTTTCCCCACAAATAGAGTTTTCTTTTGGTGGTATTTGATCACCTCTGCATTTTTTATTTATTGCACTATAAACAAAAGAAGAGGGACAAGTTTGAAAAAACACAATATTTTTTACTTTTTGCTATAATAAATATCCAATTTTTTTTTTTTTGTAAATAAATTTTTTCCTAAGTTTAGGCCGATATGTATTCTTCTACATATTTTTGGTAAGAAAAAATCACAATAAGCGTATATTGATTGGTTTGCGCGAAAGTTATAGCGTCTACAAAATAGGGGATTATTTATAGGATTTTTTTTATTATTTTTTTTTTTTTTACTAGTCATGGCGGCGATCTGCGATTTTTATTGTGACTGCGCTATTGAGGCGGACATATCGGACACCTTTGACACATTTTTGGGACCATTCACATTTATACAGCGATCCGTGCTATAAAAATGCATTGATTACTGTATAAATGTGACTGGCAGGGAAGGGGTTAACACTAGGGGGTGATCAAGGGATTAAATGTGTGTCCTAGGGAGGTGATTCTAACTGTGGGGGGAGGGGACTGACTGGGGAAAGTGATCGATCGGTGTCCCTATGTACAAGGGGCACACCATCGGTCTCCTCTCCTCTGACAGGACATGGATCTGTGTGTGTTTTACACACACAGATCCATGGTCCTGCTCAGTTACTGGGCAATCATGGGTGCCCGGCGGACATTGCGTCCCCAGTGACGTGACGGGCACGCGCGCACCCCCCTAGTGGCTCGGGAAGGTGATCACGTCATATGACGTCCGCCCAGAACGAGAGCTGCCTCATCCCACCGTCATATGACAGTGGTCAGGCGGCTAGTGGTTAATATTGATTGGACCCTGGGCAAAAATTTTCTCCCTCCCATGCAATTTCACTCTCCGCCTGCTCTGAGACAATAAATAGCAGCTAGACTCAAAATCAGTTTACTGTATCAGATCAGGCAGCGATTGCGATTGGTTGCCAGAGGTTACAGCATATCATTACCGCTCACTGACTGGTTGCTAGAGGTTACAGCACACATTACGGCTCACTGATTAGTTGCTAGAGGTTACAGCACATGGTTTCTGCGTGTTGATTGGTTGCTAGAGATTACTATACAATAATACTGCTCATTGATTGGTTGCTAGAGGTTACAGCACATCATCTCCTCACTGTCTGCAAACCATGGACTGGGGAAGCGAGCGGACCCATTAATAGACAGAAAACTCCTAGGGATCTTAGGATTCCTGGGATCAGTGGTGGTGCTGGGGGGAGGGGAGGGTGTGATCAATGGCAATGCTGATTTTTTTACCGACTACCAATATAAAGAGGAGTTTCAACATTAGCCACCAATGTAATAGGGGTTTACACTGACCACTAATGTAATACAAGCATTCACAGTAACCACCAATGTAAGGAGGGATTTACAGTGACCACTAATGTAAGGTGAACATTCACACTGGCCACTAGTGTGAACGAAAGGATTCTACACCAAGCACCAATATAATGAGAAGATTGACATATGTTAGGCTTAATGACCACAGCTGCAGGCAGTACTTTCAAGCATGCCCCTTTATCTCCCCAGTGGGCAGCATTCAGTATAGGTGATGGTGGATATGACCTCAGGGAGGCATGATATACATATGAATGCTGCCTTAATTTACATATCAATGTTGTGGCTGCCACTATTTGCATATGAATGCCACCACTATTTACATATGAATGCCGGTTATTTACATGTAAACACAGGGTCTGCAGGTGAGTCATCCATACATAACAATAGGGCAGAGCTGGGCAGCATTAGTAGCAGCACTTCACACTGAAATATTGGGACACAGCACAAGACTAAAACTTCAAGGGACAAGGGAATTTAAACCAGGATAATTGGCAAGTATGGGGCAGCTGCTTTGGGCTCCACAACAATGACAGGTCCCAGGGCAGCTGCCCCTTTTGCCCTGCCTTAAAGACAGCCCTGTCTTTACACACACAAAAAAGAGCTGCTACAACGTGATCCAATGGGAACAAGCACCGTTCACAATATCTGCTGTGACAATCCTGACCTTTAGGAAATGTCTGTGACAACTGGTCTGTTCAGTCTTATTATTTTTTTAGTGGAATTATGAATTTTGAGTATGTCACTGTTCCCCACTTAGTATGTGGTCTTTAAACCTCAGTATCATGAGGTTGCACAGAAGAAATGCAAGTTCCTTTCCAACTTGACTACCTTCTGCTGGCTCTGCGTTGGGGGACAACTCGTCCGCATTTACATAGGTACTCTCCTTTTTGTGCTGTATAGTAAAATCATATTTCTAAGGAATCAATCTCTATCTAAGTAGTTTGACATTCTCCCCAGCAACAAGGTTTAACCAAGTGGGTTGTGGTTGGTGACCAAATGATAGCAAGAGACTGCTTCTCAATGATGGCATATGCTTCCTCTCTGGAAAGTATCTTTCAACTCAGGCAGAGGACGGGATGCTCCACTTCTGACTGATGCACCTGGGCACTGCCCTAGGGAACCTATACCAATGCAAAAATATTTTTTTATATTTCTGTTCAGTGGACAGCAGCACTTTTAACCACCTGTGGACCACTCACAGTAAATATACTGCAAGCAGGTTGCAGGTGTAGGCTCAGCAACTCAGCATGAGTTTGGCAGCAGATTTCAGCCAATGATTTTGGCTGACCTTCTGATCAGCTGTATCCAATCACACACAGAGTTCTGTGTTTACAAACACTCAAAACTCTGTGTATAGAGAACAGCGATCTGTCTGTTTCTTCTCCCTGAAAAACAGGGAGAAAATACAGCCAGATTAGTATGTAAAGGCAGCACACATTACACATTGTTAGGCACACAGTTAAATCTTTGATTGCCCCTAGATGTTAACCCTTTCCCAGATGTTAACCCTTTCTCATTAGTACAGTGCACAGTGTACAGTATAATCACTGATCGCTGTTTTAGTGTCACTAGCGATGTCAGTGTCAGTAAGTCAGTTAGTGTCCCTCCCAGACAGTTTCTGTTAGCGTCAGATTGCTCACCACACTATCACAGTCCCACTATAAGTTGCTGATCATCGCCATTACAGTATAGCTTCTAAACCTGCATAAATTTCCCTTATACAGTATATACCATAATTTGTAGATGCTATAACTTTTGCACAAATCAGGTAATATAAACTTATTGGGATTTCTTTTTTTACCAAAGACATGTAGCAGAATACAATTTGGCCTAAATTTAAGAAGACATGTTATTTTTGTATAAATTTTGTTATTGAATATGCTTTATAACAGAAAGTAGAATATTTATTTTTTAGTTTAAATGATAAAAAAAAAAAAAAAAAAACAGTGGCGATCAAATACCATTAAAAGAAAACTCTTTTTGTGTGGAAAAAAATGCTTCCCACCTCGCCCATTATCATATGACGTCCACAGGAAGGACCTCTCATCCTGGGCGGGTGTCATATGACGTTCTGGGCTTCCTGGCCGCCTGGGGGGCATGCGCTTGCCACCGGCAGCACACACGCGCCCCCGCCGCGTCACTCGGAAGCAGATGCGGGTGCCCAGTGGCCGCAATGATGTCCTGTTAGGTGAGAGGAGACCGATAGTTTGTTCCCAGTACAGAGGAACACCGATCGGTCTCCTTCCCTTGTGAGTCCTCGCCCCCTACAGTTAGAATCACTCCCTAGGTAACACAATTAACCCCTTGATCGCCCCCTAGTGTTAACCCCTTCCCTGCCAGAATGGTGCCAAAAGTGTCCGATATGTCTGCCGCAATGTCGCAGTCACGATAATAATCGGAGATCGCCGCCATTACTAGTAAAAAAAAAAAATTATAAGAATGCCATAAAACTATCCCCTATTATGTATACACTATAACTTTTGTGCAAACCAATCAATATACGCTTATTGCGATTTTTTTTACCAAAAATATGTAGAAGAATACATATCGGCCTAAACTGAGGAAAAAATTTGTTTAAAAAAAAAATGGGATATTTATTATAGCAAAAAGTAAAAATATTGTGTTTTTTTTTTCAAACTTGTTGCTCTTCTTTTGTTTATAGCGCAAAGAAAAAAAAACGCAAAGATGATCAAATAACAGAAAAAAGAAAGCTCTATTTGTGGGGAAAAAATTATAAAAATTTAATTTGGGTACAGTGTTGCATGACCGCGCAATTGTCATTCAAATTGCGACAGCACTGAAAACTGAAAATTGGCTTGGGCAGGAAGGGGGTTAAAATGCACTGTATTGAAGTGATTAAAGCAGCACAGTGCTGGATACCAAAACATGGTCTGGTCATGAAGAGGGTAAATTCGTTCGGTGGTCAAGTGGTAATAGTACCCAAAGGAAGATGTTAAAAATGCCAAATTCATTCACTTGATATGCTTGAGGGATACCCTAAACCTGATTGTGAAACGGTATACAATATACACAATGTACTACAGCAAAAGTGACATTTAGAAGGAAAAAAAAACATTTAAATTGTTGGTAAATGACACTTCTCAGTTGCTGCATTCTGTTTGTAAATGGCTGAGGATTACCTCCCATCACAGTATGCCCAATCCTTATTCTAGATAAGGGTGTGGTATAGATGTTAATAGAGCACCCCATGCAAAAATAAATAAAAGTGCAGGATTCCCCCTAACAATGCATACTAGACCCTTATCCAAGTATGCAAGGAAAGGAGGAAACAACAAGTGTGTGTCCCTCCCTGAACCTTACCAGGCAACATGCTCTCAAAATGGGGAGGGTTCCATGCCAGGGGGGACCTCCCTATCAAAGCACTTTGTATACATGTTGATGAGGACAGGGGCCTCTTACCCACAGCCCTGGCCGGTGGTTATGGAGGTCTGATTATTAGAATCAGGAAGCCCACTTAACCATAAAGGGTCCCCCAGATACCACTCCACGCATTAATGGGTAAGGGGTACATACTACCCCTGGATACTCATTCAAGAACAAATTTAAAAAGTAAGCAAATCCACATATTTTTGCAAAGTCTTTAAAAAAAAAAAAGAAAAAGTGTCCCAGGATGTAAAGCCATCATCAATCATGTCATCCAGCAAAGTATAGTATATCCTTGTTAATCACAATGAATGATGATCCCAATGAGCAGCTGAAAAAAATGGTGATCATTCATTGCAATCCAATCCAGTTGGAGGCTTTCCACTAGTAGCAGTGCAATGCTGAATGTAACCAAAGGGGCATGGAGACACTGTGGCATCTTAGCAACTAATGAGGCTATGCTGCCTGGACAGTATTCATTTATTGATAGCAATAATACTGGCAATAAATGAATAACTTTCTGCTGCTTCTGCAGGACATTTAGCCTGATGAACCAGCCAAACTGTGGCATGTCTGTATGATGTATACAACCTACTACAGCAAAACTGACATCGCAAAGAAAAGAATATCCCATTTAAAGTGCCGGTAAATGAAGGCTCCTGGCTGCTTTGTTCTGTTTTAAACAAACAGCTGGGGATTACCTTCATCTCTAGCAGGCCCCTATTCTAGTTGAGGGTCTGGTATAGATGTTAATCGAGGACTCCGTGCTAAAAAAAGTGGGATCTCCCCCTGATGGAACCCCACACAAAAAGAGGAGCCCACCCTCTCTCCCTCCCAAAAACCATACCTGGCTCTTATCTAAGCATGCAGCATGGCAGGAAAGGTGGTTTCCCTTCTGAATCCCACCAGGTCACATGCCCACAACAAGGGGAACCCCGTCACAAAAAAGCACCTTTTCCCATTTTGATGAAGACAATGGCATCTTCCCCACGACTCCAAACCAGTGATTGTGGGGTTGTGGGACAGGGGCTTATAGGAATCTGTTAGTCCCCTTTAAAAATAAGGGGCCCACAGATACCACCCCGCCTAAAGGAATGAGTAGGATGTACATGGTAGTAGTAGATAGTAGAAGTAGCAGTATACCTACTCATTCACACATTCACAAAAAAATGTAAATAGTACATAAAGACACCACGCTTTTTGACAAGTCACTAATTTAAAAAAAATGCCCCACAATGTAAATCCACTATCAGTCACATTGACCAGCAATTCAGATCCTTGTTATACACAATGAAAAACGCCTGGTGACTTGACAAAAAAAAAATCCAACTGGCCAACAGGTTGGATAACTTCTCCAGCTGTCAACTGTAATGTAAACAAAGTGGTGGTGTGTATCCCATGATGTCATTAACCAAACGTGTCATTGCCAAAATAGGGTATTTTGGCCATATTTGTTGAGTAATGTCAGTGCTATCCCTGCTACTTTGTTTACATGGCTTGGGAATTCCAGCAAACAAATGATTAATGATAGGGCCAATTGATGTCACTGATTCCTAACGATGGTGGGTGCCGACATACCTGCTTCCTTAACAACCATTGACAGCGGAAGCTGTCATATATGATAGAAGTGGAAAAAATGATTGAACTTGTGTTCAGACTGATAAGAGAGTTCATCCCTAATCACAAGCATTGTCAGCAGCTGAGGAAACTGTGTGTAAGAGAGCTGTGAAGTTTACCTTGAGGTCTGTGTCTACTTCCTAAGTGTCAGATTAATATCCAACAGTTAGCGTGTCCCTTCCTGTTAAGGCCTGCTGCAAACCGGCATGACATATGCTGTTTTGTGATGTGCGAATCAAGCATCTTAGGTCAAAAATTCTTCCTTCCAAGCCCTGGCCCTTTTGATTCCCAAGTGACCTCCTGGGGGAAGATTATGTGCTTAATGAGTTACTGTTTAATCATTTCTGTCTCATTTCATTTCATTCTGTGCGCAGACCTTCCCTGTACAGCTTTCCATAGTGCCACTCAATTGTATGTTCATCTCCCTCAACATGGAGGCTTGAAGCTAGCCTTTTGAGCTTCTCCAGACTTTTTTTCAGTCTAAAGTGCTTACTTGAAGGCAGCAATACAAGTCCCAATCAACTGTCCCATGGTGAACAAGGACAACAGCTGAGAAAAGTAAAGAAGCCATGATCACCACCCCTCTCCCATGACCAGATACTGTGTCTCAGCTACCTTTACAGTACTGGGAGTGGCCACTACTACTGGCGATACATTGTCATCAAATTCAACAGTTACATTTTTAACATCAGTTATACATGTATGGGGTACCTGTACATGAATTTACTACCCACTTTTCTCCTTCCCCTGCCAATCCCCAAGTTCCTTCAATGCCACCCCCACATCTTTAAACAGTGTGAAGAGGTTTTCCATGGTTAATCCTGGATGTCATCAGCTTATAGGAAATAGTGCGCATAGTATGAAACCAGGGTCCCCAGATATTAGACTAAGAGGACCAGGTCTGGAATCTCTTCATAGACTACAATCTCTCTTATTCCGCTTTCCACCTATCAGTTTATGAAAACTCATGCAGGTGGTACATGTGATTGAGCTCCCCCAACTTCGGTGAGTGTAAGGACCTTCCCTGGTATGAAGTCATTTTCTTCCACCAGATGCATCAGTGTCTCTGAAGCCAGTCATGCTTGGTTACCCATGAGGACAGGCTGTAAGTTGGTATGATTGCTCCCTACTTTCTCACTGATGAACAACACAGAGGAATGGATGCTGGCAGGCTGACCAGGTGATGTTGGCTTCTGTTGCAATATTCTTTTGTATTTTATGCAACAACTACATCAATATCAGTATTTAGTAGAGATATATTCTTCAACCAGTAGATGGCAGTGTTTATAAGTCTGTAGCTGCATCTATGACTATACTCTATGTCTTATAAATTTTATTTTTCCTGTTTGCAGTTAAGCAGTAAAGCCCATGTCGACTGTGCACTGCCTGTTCTGTAGGGCTATATACGGACTTTCTAACGGCTTCTTTTGTTCAAGACAGACGCCCCTGAAGAGTATGGGCTTGCCACAAGGATAGCACTTGCAGGTATCTGGTGATGCCAACTTATTTCCAGGAGCTCCAAGTGCTGGTTGCTGGAAGACTTGGTTCTCGAGTGGTGCAGGGGATTTGTTGGTGATTTCCCTCCTTTTCAGCCACTAGGGGAAGCTCTGCGGTGGTCAGATTACCACTTCCAGACAAGGCCTTTTTTGGCACTTTTTGTTTACATGTAACAATCAGTAATTTTTGATAGAAAATTACGTAAAACCCCCAAACATTACATATATTTTAAAGCAGAGGACTTAGAAAATAAATTGGTGGGCGTTGCAATTTTTTATGTCACTCTGTACAAACACATGAAGGGCAAAAATTAGAACCAAAATATCTGATGAACACCTTGAGAATTCATTGAGAATTGCTATTACATCCATTGAACCAGATGTTGATGCGTTAGTTTATCAAAAACAATGTCGAAAAAAGTGTCAAATATGGCACTAGTTATATGTTGCCCTCTTTTATCTTTATAATAAAAATATTACAAAAAATGACGTTTTATCACTCAGTTACTTTGTCTATATCAGTGATCATTAACCTGTGATCTGCCCGACTTTTACTGCTCATCAGCTATCCCTATTGTTAGTGTATTATTATTATTATACAGGATTTATATAGCGTCAACAGTTTGCGCAGCGCTTTACAATTGACTCGGTTAAATTGATGATAGGCAACTCCTATCCTCATATTGATTAGTGGTTCCAAGTTAATAATAACTACTGCAGTAAGGAACAGACACAAAAGATACACTCAGCATCTTTCCAAATAACTGTTCTGCTTTATTATGACGCAAGTGAAGGTTTTTATGCACATGATTACGTAGGTATCACATTAATATTACAATTGTACATTTATGGTAACAAGGGGCTTTACATAGGCAGGCTAATTCTAATCAGGACTCGAAAGAATGTAAACATGTACTGAAAACATTATTAGTGCTGTGTGCACAGTGAGGGCAGTGTGCAATACATACAAAATAGAATACAATTATATACAGAACATACAAATTTCCATTACGCAATGTAGGGAGACACCACACCAACAGTACAATTCAAAATAAGAGGGTTCGAGGGTTAGTGTATTTTATATGTGGTCCAAGACAATTCCTCGACTTCCAATGTGGCCCAGAAACATCAGAAGGTTGGACACCCCTGCTTCATAATCCTCATAGCCTCATAATCATCTTTCTCATTGGCTGGCAACTCCATATGGGCCTCCAGGACTTTGCCTCTTAGCTCTGGCATCAGATACCTGGCCCACTGCACTACCACTCTGTGGCAAGTGGTACTGACATAATGCTTTTTCAAAGATTAGCGGGGAGGGATGCACTAAAACCATTGCTGATCCTTTTTTTTTAGTTCTCGCCAATACCAATTACCAATACCCACCGCAACTGTTTTGTTTACGTTTTAGCTGTCAGCAATGGTACAAAGCATTGAAAAGTTATTTACAGATAAAATACATTTCTTTGTTTTAAATTTTGCTCTTCTTTCAATGTGAAGCTTGTAAATATATTTTTTTATTATTGTTTATAAAATAGAAGTGAACAAAAATAAATAAATTAGCAGGAAAATAATAATTAAATGGAGAAGGGGAATATGAGTAATAGGAGTTAATTAAGGCTGATTAGAGTAAATAAAGGTTAGTAGGGGATTAAACAGAGGAGCCTAGAAGTATCATGTTCAGGCATCGAAGCATTTGCACGAGTACCATTACCCGTGCAAATGCTTAGTATCCGCACCAATACAGATATACTGTCTTTCTCCATGACTGGAAACTTGACTGCATGGCATACAGCCAAAGGTGCTTCCCAGAGCTCAGGGGTATGATCCTGCCACAGTTGCTGGGGCTTGGAGATGTCCAGTTCATGCCAACAGGTAGCCTCCCTCTCACCCTGGCACTCATGAAACTGCAGGTACCCCATAGGATCCACTATCTGTTGCAGTGCTTCCTGCAGTTGAGGAGGATCAGCCTTCCAGCAATCTTGCTGGTCACATACTCGTCAAATCATCTTTGTGCATTTTATTGCACTCTGCCAGACCAGGCATGTTTGCAAAATAAAAGAGAGAATAGAAAAACAAAAGATAGGGAGGGAACTATTGCTATATGTCTCTCTATAGTTAAAAAATATATTATGCACTTGCTTATCTCTAGACAGTGAATGATAGTATCTGCAGGCTTCGAGTCAGTCCCAAGGAAAAAAAATCCAGATTTAGGTAATTTTTAAGGTACGAGAGCATCTACAGTATCAGGTGGCAAAGAACACAAACGACTAGAGGAAAACTGGAGAGAGATGCAGTGTGAGTAAATCATAAGATGTGCTCTTTCTGTTGTTCAGGGTAGCTGAAGCACCTTCCAAAATACTAAGATGGCTCAGTCATACATTGAAGTTTGGCCAAGGATTTATACCCTGAGGAGTTAAGAAATTAATCTAAATTAGATTTTTCTGTTTTCTGGAAGATCTTGTCTAGTATGCCCTGAAGGAACTTAGGGTGGCCTATCACCAGGGTCATGGGTGAAGGGGATCGGTCTGTGAGTATATCTCCTCTTTCAGTTAGAAGGAGTTGGGCCATATAACCTACCACGGGATGAAACTTGATAGGAGTGGGAAGAGCAGCCTTAAGTCACGGGACACCGCATAATGGAATGTCTAGAGTAGCCTGCTCTATTTGGATCCAATGTTTATTACTGTCACAATTTATTATTGTGAGTACACCAATCTAAAATTCTCATGAGATAGGCCGCTCTATGGTACTCCAATGGGTCCAGAAAGGCCAAGCCACCATGTTGTTTGGGAAGAGACAATAAAGTATGATTTAGCATATGGTACTTTTGGACACATAAAAATGAACTGAACTCTCCACGCATTTGATTAAGAAATGTTTTTGGAATCCTTATTGGGAGGGTTTGTAGCAAATACAACAATCTTGGGAGAATATTCATCTTAAAGTACAACTAAAGGCAATGTTTTGTTTTTTGTTTTGGATAGAGTGTGGAGGGAATAAAACACCTGTCAGTTCTTATTGCTGTCTGTGCCCCCAATAGGTAGATTCATGCTCTCTATTTGTCCTGTTTACCATTATCGTTCAAAGTGAAAGTAAAAGAAAATCCCAAATTGTGCATTGTCCCCAGAAAAATAAAGTAATAGAGGCAAAATCTTCCAATGGGAACACTAGTTCTGGTGACCTGGTGGTCCCCAGGGGATTCCCTAAATTTGCAGGGATTCCCTGAGTGCTGATGCAGATACTGCAATGGTCAGGAATCCCAACTCAGCAATCGGCTTTCCTGCGCAGATGCAAACAGGAAAGCCGGATTTTGAGTCCACTCAAGGTTCTCAATTTTAACTGATGCTTCTTCCACACATACATAATCCCGGGCAAGATTAAGAGGGGATAGGAGGACCACCATATTGGGAAAACATCCCTGTATGCTTTAATACAAGCAGCAATAAGGTGAGAGTCCAGAGAGAACAGTGATGTCACAGCAGCATATTAGAGAAGACACAGAAGTTGATTTTTTTCACACCGAGGTGACGGGATATATATAATACAAAAGACTGGCACAAGGACACATGAACTATATGAAGAACTAACCATAACGGAGTATTAGCGATAAACATAAGAGTTAGTTCATTATATTCACTCTGTTTTCAGAATACAGCAATTGTATGATTTGATATGCATATTTCAATATCAATAATTAATGTATGTCCAATTACGCATTGTTAGTCATTGCACCAACTTCAGAAGGTTTATATATGTTTATTGATTTCTTTGCGAATTTGCACAATTTATTATTGCTTGTCTTGCACTATTTTTTGGTAGTGTTTCTTTGCACAGATACAGGCATTTTGGTTTTGCACAATATATACAGCGATTTTTGCACATACTATAGCATTTATTACATATTTTATGCACTTTATTAGCTGTGAGTAGCTACCAGGTGCCTGCAGCAGCTTGTTTTAGTGTCACTAGCGATGTCAGTATCAGTAAGTCAGTTAGTGTCCCTCCCAGACAGTTTCTGTTAGCGTCAGATTGCTCACCACACTATCACAGTCCCACTATAAGTTGCTGATCATCGCCATTACAGTATAGCTTCTAAACCTGCATAAATTTCCCTTATACAGTATATACCATAATTTGTAGATGCTATAACTTTTGCACAAATCAGGTAATATAAACTTATTGGGATTTCTTTTTTTACCAAAGACATGTAGCAGAATACAATTTGGCCTAAATTTAAGAAGACATGTTATTTTTGTATAAATTTTGTTATTGAATATGCTTTATAACAGAAAGTAGAATATTTATTTTTTAGTTTAAATGATAAAAAAAAAAAAAAAAACAGTGGCGATCAAATACCACCAAAAGAAAACTCTTTTTGTGTGGAAAAAAATGCTTCCCACCCTGCCCATTATCATATGACGTCCACAGGAAGGACCTCTCATCCTGGGCGGGTGTCATATGACGTTCTGGGCTTCCTGGCCGCCTGGGGGCGTGCGCTTGCCACCGGCAGCACACACGCGCCCCCGCCGCGTCACTCGGAAGCAGATGCGGGTGCCCAGTGGCCGCAATGATGTCCTGTTAGGTGAGAGGAGACCGATAGTTTGTTCCCAGTACAGAGGAAGACCGATCGGTCTCCTTCCCTTGTGAGTCCTCTCCCCCTACAGTTAGAATCACTCCCTAGGTAACACAATTAACCCCTTGATCGCCCCCTAGTGTTAACCCCTTCCCTGCCAGAATGGTGCCAAAAGTGTCCGATATGTCCGCCGCAATGTCGCAGTCACGATAATAATCGGAGATCGCCGCCATTACTAGTAAAAAAAAAAAATTATAAAAATGCCATAAAACTATCCCCTATTTTGTATACACTATAACTTTTGTGCAAACCAATCAATATACGCTTATTGCGATTTTTTTTACCAAAAATATGTAGAAGAATACATATCGGCCTAAACTGAGGAAAAAATTTGTTTAAAAAAAAAAATGGGATATTTATTATAGCAAAAAGTAAAAATATTGTGTTTTTTTTTTCAAACTTGTTGCTCTTCTTTTGTTTATAGCGCAAAGAAAAAAAAACGCAAAGATGATCAAATAACAGAAAAAAGAAAGCTCTATTTGTGGGGAAAAAATTATAAAAATTTAATTTGGGTACAGTGTTGCATGACCGCGCAATTGTCATTCAAATTGCGACAGCACTGAAAACTGAAAATTGGCTTGGGCAGGAAGGGGGTTAAAATGCACTGTATTGAAGTGGTTAAAGCAGCACAGTGCTGGATACCAAAACATGGTCTGGTCATGAAGAGGGTAAATTCGTTCGGTGGTCAAGTGGTAATAGTACCCAAAGGAAGATGTTAAAAATGCCAAACTCATTCACTTGATATGCTTGAGGGATACCGTAAACCCGATTGTGAAACGGTATACAATATACACAATGTACTACAGCAAAAGTGACATTTAGAAGGAAAAAAAAACATTTAAATTGTTGGTAAATGACACTTCTCAGTTGCTGCATTCTGTTTGTAAATGGCTGAGGATTACCTCCCATCACAGTATGCCCAATCCTTATTCTAGATAAGGGTGTGGTATAGATGTTAATAGAGCACCCCATGCAAAAATAAATAAAAGTGCGGGGTTCCCCCTAAAAATGCATACTAGACCCTTATCCAAGTATGCAAGGAAAGGAGGAAACAACAAGTGTGTGTCCCTCCCTGAACCTTACCAGGCAACATGCTCTCAAAATGGGGAGGGTTCCATGCCAGGGGGGACCTCCCTATCAAAGCACTTTGTATACATGTTGATGAGGACAATGGCCTCTTACCCACAGCCCTGGCCGGTGGTTATGGAGGTCTGATTATTAGAATCAGGAAGCCCACTTAACAATAAAGGGTCCCCCAGATACCACTCCACGCATGAATGGGTAAGGGGTACATACTACCCCTGGATACTCATTCAAGAACAAATTTAAAAAGTAAAAAATCGAATCCACATATTTTTGCAAAGTCTTTAAAAAAAAAAAAGAAAAAGTGTCCCAGGATGTAAAGCCATCATCAATCATGTCATCCAGCAAAGTATAGTATATCCTTGTTAATCACAATGAATGATGATCCCAATGAGCAGCTGAAAAAAATGGTGATCATTCATTGCAATCCAATCCAGTCGGAGGCTTTCCACTAGTAGCAGTGCAATGCTGAATGTAACCAAAGGGGCATGGAGACACTGTGGCATCTTAGCAACTAATGAGGCTATGCTGCCTGGACAGTATTCATTTATTGATAGCGATAATACTGGCAATAAATGAATAACTTTCTGCTGCTTCTGCAGGACATTTAGCCTGATGAACCAGCCAAACTGTGGCATGTCTGTATGATGTATACAACCTACTACAGCAAAACTGACATCGCAAAGAAAAGAATATCCCATTTAAAGTGCCGGTAAATGAAGGCTCCTGGCTGCTTTGTTCTGTTTTAAACAAACAGCTGGGGATTACCTTCATCTCTAGCAGACCCCTATTCTAGTTGAGGGTCTGGTATAGATGTTAATCGAGGACTCCATGCTAAAAAAAGTGGGATCTCCCCCTGATGGAACCCCACACAAAAAGAGGAGCCCACCCTCTCTCCCTCCCAAAAACCATACCTGGCTCTTATCTAAGCATGCAGCATGGCAGGAAAGGTGGTTTCCCTTCTGAATCCCACCAGGTCACATGCCCACAACAAGGGGAACCCCGTCACAAAAAAGCACCTTTTCCCATTTTGATGAAGACAATGGCATCTTCCCCACGACTCCAAACCAGTGATTGTGGGGTTGTGGGACAGGGGCTTATAGGAATCTGTTAGTCCCCTTTAAAAATAAGGGGCCCACAGATACCACCCCGCCTAAAGGAACGAGTAAGATGTACATGGTAGTAGTAGATAGTAGAAGTAGCAGTATACCTACTCATTCACACATTCACAAAAAATGTAAATAGTACATAAAGACACCACGCTTTTTGACAAGTCACTAATTTAAAAAAAATGCCCCACAATGTAAATCCACTATCAGTCACATTGACCAGCAATTCAGATCCTTGTTATACACAATGAAAAACGCCTGGTGACTTGACAAAACAAAAAATCCAACTGGCCAACAGGTTGGATAACTTCTCCAGCTGTCAACTGTAATGTAAACAAAGTGGTGGTGTGTATCCCATGATGTCATTAACCAAACGTGTCATTGCCAAAATAGGGTATTTTGGCCATATTTGTTGAGTAATGTCAGTGCTATCCCTGCTACTTTGTTTACATGGCTTGGGAATTCCAGCAAACAAATGATTAATGATAGGGCCAATTGATGTCACTGATTCCTAATGATGGTGGGTGCCGACATACCTGCTTCCTTAACAACCATTGACAGCGGAAGCTGTCATATATGATAGAAGTGGAAAAAATGATTGAACTTGTGTTCAGACTGATAAGAGAGTTCATCCCTAATCACAAGCATTGTCAGCAGCTGAGGTAACTGTGTGTAAGAGAGCTGTGAAGTTTACCTTGAGGTCTGTGTCTACTTCCTTTGTCCCTTCCTGTTAAGGCCTGCTGCAAACCGGCATGACATATGCTGTTTTGTGATGTGCGAATCAAGCATCTTAGGTCAAAAATTCTTCCTTCCAAGCCCTGGCCCTTTTGATTCCCAAGTGACCTCCTGGGGGAAGATTATGTGCTTAATGAGTTACTGTTTAATCATTTCTGTCTCATTTCATTTCATTCTGTGCGCAGACCTTCCCTGTACAGCTTTCCATAGTGCCACTCAATTGTATGTTCATCTCCCTCAACATGGAGGCTCGAAGCTAGCCTTTTGAGCTTCTCCAGACTTTTTTTCAGTCTAAAGTGCTTACTTGAAGGCAGCAATACAAGTCCCAATCAACTGTCCCATGGTGAACAAGGACAACAGCTGAGAAAAGTAAAGAAGCCATGATCACCACCCCTCTCCCATGACCAGATACTGTGTCTCAGCTACCTTTACAGTACTGGGAGTGGCCACTACTACTGGTGATACATTGTCATCAAATTCAACAGTTACATTTTTAACATCAGTTATACATGTATGGGGTACCTGTACATGAATTTACTACCCACTTTTCTCCTTCCCCTGCCAATCCCCAAGTTCCTTCAATGCCACCCCCACATCTTTAAACAGTGTGAAGAGGTTTTCCATGGTTAATTCTGGATGTCATCAGCTTATAGGAAATAGTGCGCATAGTATGAAACCAGGGTCCCCAGATATTAGACTAAGAGGACAATGTCTGGAATCTCTTCATAGACTACAATCTCTCTTATTCCGCTCTCCACCTATCAGTTTATGAAAACTCATGCAGGTGGTACATGTGATTGAGCTCCCCCAACTTCGGTGAGTGTAAGGACCTTCCCTGGTATGAAGTCATTTTCTTCCACCAGATGCATCAGTGTCTCTGAAGCCAGTCATGCTTGGTTACCCATGAGGACAGGCTGTAAGTTGGTATGATTGCTCCCTACTTTCCCACTGATGAACAACACAGAGGAATGGATGCTGGCAGGCTGACCAGGTGATGTTGGCTTCTGTTGCAATATTCTTTTGTATTTTATGCAACAACTACATCAATATCAGTATTTAGTAGAGATATATTCTTCAACCAGTAGATGGCAGTGTTTATAAGTCTGTAGCTGCATCTATGACTATACTCTATGTCTTATAAATTTTATTTTTCCTGTTTGCAGTTAAGCAGTAAAGCCCATGTAGACTGTGCACTGCCTGTTCTGTAGGGCTATATACGGAATTTCTAATGGCTTCTTTTGTTCAAGACAGATGCCCCTGAAGAGTATGGGTTTGCCACAAGGATAGCACTTGCAGGTATCTGGTGATGCCAACTTATTTCCAGGAGCTCCAAGTGCTGGTTGCTGGAAGACTTGGTTCTCGAGTGGTGCAGGGGATTTGTTGGTGATTTCCCTCCTTTTCAGCCACTAGGGGAAGCTCTGCGGTGGTCAGATTACCACTTCCAGACAAGGCCTTTTTTGGCACTTTTTGTTGAGGGTGCAGGGGATTTGTTGGTGATTTCCCTCCTTTTCAGCCACTAGGGGAAGCTCTGCGGTGGTCAGATTACCACTTCCAAGACAAGGCCTTTTTTGGCACTTTTTGTTTACATGTAACAATCAGTAATTTTTGATAGAAAATTACCTAAAACCCCCAAACATTACATATATTTTAAAGCAGAGGACTTAGAAAATAAATTGGTGGGCGTTGCAATTTTTTATGTCACTCTGTACAAACACATGAAGGGCAAAAATTAGAACCAAAATATCTGATGAACACCTTGAGAATTCATTGAGAATTGCTATTACATCCATTGAACCAGATGTTGATGCGTTAGTTTATCAAAAACAATGTTGAAAAAAGTGTCAAATATGGCACTAGTTATATGTTGCCCTCTTTTATCTTTATAATAAAAATATTACAAAAAATGACGTTTTATCACTCAGTTACTTTGTCTATATCAGTGATCATTAACCTGTGATCTGCCCGACTTTTACTGCTCATCGGCTATCCCTATCCCTATTGTTAGTGTATTATTATTATTATACAGGATTTATATAGCGTCAACAGTTTGCGCAGCGCTTTACAATTGGTTAAATTAATGATAGGCAACTCCTATCCTCATATTGATTAGTGGTTCCAAATTAATAATAACTACTGCAGTAAGGAACAGACACAAAAGATACACTCAGCATCTTTCCAAATAACTGTTCTGCTTTATTATGACGCAATTGAAGGTTTTTATGCACATGATTACGTAGGTATCACATTAATATTACAATTGTACATTTATGGTAACAAGGGGCTTTACATAGGCAGGCTAATTCTAATCAGGACTCGAAAGAATGTAAACATGTACTGAAAACATTATTAATGAACTTCTTGTATCAGGTGGCAAAGAACACAAACGACTAGAGGAAAACTGGAGAGAGATGCAGTGTGAGTAAATCATAAGATGTGCTCTTTCTGTTGTTCAGGGTAGCTGAAGCACCTTCCAAAATACTAAGATGGCTCAGTCATACATTGAAGTTTGGCCAAGGATTTATACCCTGAGGAGTTAAGAAATTAATCTAAATTAGATTTTTCTGTTTTCTGGAAGATCTTGTCTAGTATGCCCTGAAGGAACTTAGGGTGGCCTATCGCCAGGGTCATGGGTGAAGGGGATCGGTCTGTGAGTATATCTCCTCTTTCAGTTAGAAGGAGTTGGGCCATATAACCTACCACGGGATGAAACTTGATAGGAGTGGGAAGAACAGCCTTAAGTCACGGGATACCGCATAATGGAATGTCTAGAGTAGCCTGCTCTATTTGGATCCAATGTTTATTACTGTCACAATTTATTATTGTGAGTACACCAATCTAAAATTCTCATGAGATAGACCGCTCTATGGTACTCCAATGGGTCCAGAAAGGCCAAGCCACCATGTTGTTTGGGAAGAGACAATAAAGTATGATTTAGCATATGGTACTTTTGGACACATAAAAATGAACTGAACTCTCCACGCATTTGATTGAGAAATGTTTTTGGAATCCTTATTGGGAGGGTTTGTAGCAAATACAACAATCTTGGGAGAATATTCATCATAAAGTACAACTAAAGGCAATGTTTTGTTTTTTGTTTTGGATAGAGTGTGGAGGGAATAAAACACCTGTCAGTTCTTATTGCTGTCTGTGCCCCCAATAGGTAGATTCATGCTCTCTATTTGTCCTGTTTACCATTATCGTTCAAAGTGAAAGTAAAAGAAAATCCCAAATTGTGCATTGTCCCCAGAAAAATAAAGTAATAGAGGCAAAATCTTCCAATGGGAACACTAGTTCTGGTGACCTGGTGGTCCCCAGGGGATTCCCTAAATTTGCAGGGATTCCCTGAGTGCTGATGCAGATACTGCAATGGTCAGGAATCCCAACCCAGCAATCGGCTTTCCTGCGCAGATTCAAACAGGAAAGCCGGATTTTGAGTCCACTCAAGGTTCTCAATTTTAACTGATGCTTCTTCCACACATACATAATCCCGGGCAAGATTAAGAGGGGATAGGAGGACCACCATATTGGGAAAACATCCCTGTATGCTTTAATACAAGCAGCAATAAGGTGAGAGTCCAGAGAGAACAGTGATGTCACAGCAGCATATTAGAGAAGACACAGAAGTTGATTTTTTTCACACCGAGGTGACGGGATATATATAATACAAAAGACTGGCACAAGGACACATGAACTATATGAAGAACTAACCATAACGGAGTATTAGCGATAAACATAAGAGTTAGTTCATTATATTCACTCTGTTTTCAGAATACAGCAATTGTATGATTTGATATGCATATTTCAATATCAATAATTAATGTATGTCCAATTACGCATTGTTAGTCATTGCACCAACTTCAAAAGGTTTATATATGTTTATTGATTTCTTTGCGAATTTGCACAATTTATTATTGCTTGTCTTGCACTATTTTTTGGTAGTGTTTCTTTGCACAGATACAGGCATTTTGGTTTTGCACAATATATACAGCGATTTTTGCACATACTATAGCATTTATTACATAATTTATGCACTTTATTAGCTGTGAGTAGCTACCAGGTGCCTGCAGCAGCTTGTTCTTAACGCTTAGTATTGCACCTATTAGAAGTGATAGCAGGGGAGCAATGGTGCTTGCTGTTATGTATGCCAGTAAATCCTTTACTAAAAACTTATTGAAACAGAAAATGTCAAATTAGGGTTGCTGATACTGGCAAAATGGAACAGATACAGATAGAATATCAGATACAAGTTACTACATAGAAGTGTCAGAATCAGAAGGAAATTTTGTTTTTAGTGATTGACTTTATCAACCACTGTAACATTTTGTCTATTGCAGCAGAAGATTCCATAAGATATATTATACACACCATAAAAATACTGGTCTAGGCAATTCTCTAGAATGCCAGCAATTTTGTAATGAAATCTGTCAAGAGCAGATCTACTACCATTATTTCCCCAGGCTGCCATAAGGTTAATTATGGCAGCATATTACAGAAGTTAAACAATGTGTATATATAGGCACTGGATGAGTATATGGAACCAGTTTTATTATGGAACCTAACTCCCCACAGAGTATAGTAAACATTAATCTGACATGCACATAATTGATAATGTCCATTTTGTGCAGCATCTGGGATAGCAGAGCTATGATACGTGTTTTGGAAACAGCTCTGAGTGCTATGACTACAGGAAGCAAATGAAAATATTTTATTTGTTTTTTTTGTTGTCCAGGGCAGATGGATTAGAGATGAAGTACACTGGGGTTATAATGGACATAGGAGAATTAAAGCATCTCCTATTAAAGGCTGTGACAATGAGGCATTACTCATTAATCGGCTGGATGCAGGGAAATGGAATAAAAGCTCGTAAATGTGTTCATGATCTGTTTTAGCCAAAAGTTGACTACAGAGGTATGGATAAATAAATATTCCAAATGGCTTTTCAAATAGAAAAATTTAAAGAGGGAATATGGACAAACATTAAAAACCTTAATTTGCAATTTATATATTAAATGAAAGGGCTTAAGCTATGTTTAAAGCTGAATTCCAGGCAAATAGCTAAATGCTTAGTATAAAGACTCATACTGTAAATATTTTACTATGATTTTGTAATTCTTCTCAGCCAGTTTTATCACCCAGGAATCCTTGCCAGGTAGGAGCCCTCCCTTTATGCACTGAGGTTATTTGATACAGCTTGGTCACTCTGACCCAATAGTCCCAAGCTTGTTAATCAGACAATGGAGGAGTATCACTGTACTGATGAGGCCAATAGGTTTTCACTCTATTCATGCTACTCTCTCCTGTTAGCAAACTTCCAGTGTTAGTTTGACATCACTGCAAAATGCAGTAAGTCCTGATAGGCTTCTTCTTCTACAATGCTTCTTCTTTAAGTCCTACTGTGCAGGGATTAAAGAAAGCTAACATAAAATAAAATACAGGTATGTATACAATTACATATACATGTTAATATTTTTATTTAACGCATAACTGGATTAAATGGTGTTTTTATATCTGTCTGAAGACGAGGCACAGGAAATAGTAGGACTACTCACATCCCTTTGGCATGGAATGTAGGACTCTGGCAAGCCCCTAAATGCATGAAAAGCTCATTGACTTGGCTCTTATTTCTCATGCTCTCTCTCTATCTGTTGGCAGCTAAGGAATGTACCATCATCATTGGGATGATTGAAAGGATGTATATATGTAAATAAACTATGTTTTGGTAAAATAGTTAAAAAAAGGCTTCCATTGTGTGGACTCTTCCTTCTCCTCTTCCTAAGATGAGAATATCCTCTGGAAATGAACAGGTGTTTGGTAAAGCTATTGGGGTCCATTGCTGTAAGGCCTGAGGAGGTATGGAATGGGCTACTGGGCAGTGCAGGTTTATGCCATTATGAGGGCCTCTTGAGGATGTTACTTTATTGGCACAAAGGACAGGATCCTTAGCCCCGAATGCCTCAGTGAGTTTAGGTGGATCAACCTATGCAGGGCTGAAATAGGTTAAAGAGTGTACATGCACCCCACTACACAGCTGTACACATGGAGGGAATTCAGCCCAGCATGCGGTTAGGTTATGACACAGCATGTTTTATTCCCTTTACTTGGTGTTAAATGAACTCACCATGTCTCTAAATTATTTTTCTTTTTTCTAGGTGTATATATTACTTAGTAAATGAATTCCCAATCATTTATTTAAACAAACTATTAGTACCTCACATTTTAGCATAATAAAGTCTACACTACAAAGCCCAATATCACATACAAATATGAACACTCTAGAAACAACTATTGTCCTCTCATGTCTGCCTAAGATAGTTTTCAACTTCATGTTATCTTCTGCCTTAAGGCCCCTTGCAGACAAGGCGGACAAGCGGATCCTCCTGCTCAGCGAGGGATCTGTCCGGTGATCCCCGCTGAGCAGGCGGATGACAGGTCTGTGTCCACTCCACTATGCAGAGTGGGCGCAGACACAGCCCGCTCTTCTCCATGAGGCGGTCAGATAGAAACAAACTGATTCTCCATTTCCATCTGACTATTATCCAATCCGATCCACAGGATGGGTGGAGTATTGATCCCCTTGTTTTTAGCAAATCGGATGCCGGCGGGTGTCAGTGGACACATATCTGCTGATATCCGCCTCTCCGTAGAGAGCTATGGATGGTCTGATCGAGTCTGCCTGAAAAACTGACAGGTGTACCCAATCGGTCCGTCAGTGTGAAAGGTGCCTTAATCAGAAAAGTAAAAACAGAAGGCAATACTTATGACATGAGTGTTGCCTGTTCCCATCAATTTTAGATAGAATGGGCATGGATATTAAGTGTATAGGTAGACACATCTAGGTGAAGAAAGCAATTTCACCTGTTGGGAAAATGAGTTCCACTGTCATTGTTTCTTCTCGGATAAGCTGATGTTAGGACTGCCTGTAAAGCGTCTGCCCCCCTTGTCCCTGGTCTTCTATATAGACATAACAACAACATTCTGCTCCATTACATCATCAATATAATCAGAAAAAACTGAGAAAATACATAATTCTATGACTCACACTAATTTATTCAAATAATCAATCTATATTCTGAAACTTTAAAGTACTACACTGCACAGCAATTATCACATTCAACAATAGACACTATAGAAAGATTCTCTTCATATAGGGGGCCTTGTCAAAACATTGCTCATCACTACCTCCAGCTGAACAATTGTGTTTACGCACACAGCGGCCGCATATTTTGCCTGAGGGCTGTTGAATGCTGGCTGTATATCCTACTGCCCTCAGAAGCCTGTGGCCCTGTGGATAGCTCTATATTATACATTCTAGTATATGTGATATTACCTGCAGGACAGCAAAATGCCAAAACACTACCTCAGACTTTTAACTACACAGAAAACTTTAATGCTTGCATCATGAAATTTAGGTATCCCTGTGTTAATACAAAGGTCTGCAATGCGTCAAAAGGAAGAGCAGAATTTACACCAGCAAAGGTGTATGTAAACCCTGATAATGAACTTCTATTTGCTATCTTTTGTTCTGGTAATTATACCATTGAAAGAGTTTTGTTACATCTTTTTAATGGTGGCAAAAAAAAAGGAGATAATAAACAAAAATATGTGTAGCACCAAAACAACATTAAGCAACATTGAGCAGTAAGTGAACAAAAACAGATCAAAAATATTGATAATAAAGTCCTCTCTGCTGTGCATAAAGAGAACTCAAAATTTCATAGCAAATCAATCATTCAAGAAAGTCCTGTGCAGGTAAAGGGTGTAGGCTAATACATCCTATAGTGAAAAAAGGTGATCCAACAAAGTGCTCCAAAGTCAAATAACAGCAAAAAAGAGATTGAGCTAATATAGCCTTATGTGAAAGAAAAGTGATCCAACAAAGTGCTTCAAAGTCATTCGGCACACCCCAGTGAAGTGAACACTCACTAGAACAGATGGCTGCCGTTACAGCAGCAAACTCGCATTGGGTGTAAATCTGTCATCCCATTAGATGAAGCTGTCCAGCAGCACTCCTTGTATGGATAGGGCTTCAATAAATAAAGCTCACCAGGAGCCAGGGATAATCCACGTAGTGCAGTATCTTTATTGCAAATGTATGCACACATAAAAAAATTGAAGCACAGAAAATCCTTACGTTAGAAGCCACTGTTGACCCGGAATCAGACAGCGGCATGATATCAGCACTAGTATCTCCTTCCCAATGCGTTTCGTCCAATATAACTGCCTTCAATCACTTCAAACAGAAGATTGATACAATTCGCGCAGAGATCTCTACTGTTCCGATACCCTCCACGCTTTACACTTCATGCCCACAGGCACAATCATTGCTTCCCTCTTTCAACCCCACCACTACAGATGAAGATGCTAAACTACTTGTTAATGTCCACCTTACCACCTGCCCTCTGGATCCTGTTCCCTCACAAATGCTACGTTCACCCTCTGGCCCTATGCTACACTCTCTTACCCACATTTTCAATCTCTCCCTCTCTTCTGGCATCTTCCCCAACTCTCTAAAACATGCACTTGTCAGACCCATACTTAAAAAGCCCTCACTGGACCCATCCAATCTTAACAACCTACGCTCCATCTCCTTGCTCCCCTTCTTATCCAAACTCCTCGAATGTCTGGTCTACAACCGACTGAGCAACCACCTTGCTGATAATAACCTTCTTGATCCCCTTCAGTCTGGATTTCGTCCTCAACACTCCACAGAAACTGCTCTCCTAAAACTAACAAACGATCTACTAATGGCCAAAAACAATCAACACTATTCTGTACTCCTACTCCTGGACCTCTCTGCTGCCTTTGATATGGTTGACCACCCCCTCCTCCTCAAAAAACTACAAGCTTTTGGTCTCCGTGACTGTACACTTTGTTGGTTCTTTTCCTACTTATCCAACCGCACCTAAAAAACTACAAGCCTTTGGTCTCTGTGACTGTACACTTTGTTGGTTCTTTTCCTACTTATCCAACCGCACCTTTAAAGTTTCTTACAACTCTACTTCCTCCTCTCCTCTTCCTTTCTCTGTTGGGGTCCCCCAGGGTTCTGTTCTTGGACCTCTCCTATTTTCAATCTACACCGCCTCCCTGGGTCAACTGATAGCCTTCCATGGCTTCCAATACCACCTCTACGCTGACGTCACCCAAATCTATTTCTCTACCCCTCAGCTCACTCCCTCTGTCTCCTCATGTATCACTAATTTACTATCAGATATATCAGTCTGGATGTCACAGCACTTCCTCAAACTCAATCTATCCAAAACTGAACTTATAATTTTTCCTCCCCCACAACGCCCCTTCCCCTGATCTCTCTGTCAAAATTGATGGCACAACTACAGTCAGGTCCATAAATATTGGGACATTGACACAAATCTAATCTTTTTGGCTCTATACACCAAAACAATGGATTTGAAATGAACAAGATATGCTTTAACTGCAGACTTTCAGCTTTAATCTTAGGGTATTTACATCCAAATCAGGTGAACGGTGTAGGAATTGCAACAGTTTATATATGTGCCTCCTACTTTTCAAGGGACCAAAAGTAATGGGACAGATTAACAATCATCCATCAAACTTTCACTTTTTAATACTTGGTTGCAAATCCTTTGCGGTCAATTACAGCCTGAAGTCTGGAACGCATAAACATCACCAGATGCTGGGTTTCATCCCTGGTGATGCTCTGCCAGGCCTCTACTGCAACTGTCTTCAGTTCCTGCTTGTTCTTGGGGCATTTTCCCTTCAGTTTTGTCTTCAGCTATTGAAATGCATGCTTAATCGGATTCAGGTCAGATGATTGACTTGGCCATTGCATAACATTCCACTTCCTTCCCTTAAAAAATTCTTTGGTTGCTTTCGCAGTATGCTTCGGGTCATTGTCCATCTGCACTGTGAAGCGCCGTCCAATGAGTTCTGAAGCATTTTGCTGAATATGAGCAGATAATATTGCCCGAAACACTTCAGAATTCATCCTGCTGCTTTTGTCAGCAGTCACATCATCAATAAATACAAGAGAACCAGTTCTTTCGGCAGCCATACATGCCCACACCATGACACTACCACCACCATGCTTCACTGATGAGGTGGTATGCTTTGGATCATGAGCAGTTTCTTTCCTTCTCCATACTCTTCTCTTCCCATCACTCTGGTACAAGCTGATCTTGGTCTCATCTGTCCATAGGATGTTGTTCCAGAACTGTGAAGGCTTTTTTAGATGTTGTTTGGCAAACTCTAATCTGGCCTTCCTGTTTTTGAGGCTCACCAATAGTTTACATCTTGTGGTGAACCCTCTGTATTCACTCTGGTAAAGTCTTCTCTTGATTGTTGACTTTGACACACATACACCTACTTCCTGAAGAATGTTCTTGATCTGGCCAACTGTTGTGAAGGGTGTTTTCTTCACCAGGGAAAGAATTCTTCAGTCATCCACCACAGTTGTTTTCCGTGGTCTTCTGGGTCTTTTGGTGTTGCTGAGCTCACCCGTGCATTCTTTCTTTTTAAGGATGATCCAAACAGTTGATTTGGCCACACCTAATGTTTTTGCTATCTCTCTGATGGGTTTGTTTTGTTTTTTCAGCCTAATGATGGCTTGCTTAACTGATAGTGACAGCTCTTTGGATCTCATATTGAGAGTTGACAGCAACAGATTCCAAATGCAAATTGTACACTTGAAATGAACTCTGGACCTTTTATCTGCTCCTTGTAAATGGAATGATGATAGAATAACACACACCTGGCCATGGAACAGCTGAGCAGCCAATTGTCCCATTACTTTTGGTCCCTCAAAAAGTATAAGGCACATATACAAACTGTTGTAATTCCTACACCATTCACCTGATTTGGATGTAAATACCCTCAAATTAAAGCTGAAAGTCTGCAGTTAAAGCACATCTTGTTTGTTTCATTTCAAATCCATTGTGGTGGTGTATAGAGCCAAAAAGATTAGAATTGTGTTGATGTCCCAATATTTATGGACCTGACTGTATAAGCCCATCCCCACATGCCAAGGTTCTAGGTGTAGTCCTAGACTCTGAACTCTCCTTCAAGCAACACATCCAATCACTATCCAAATCCTGCCGCCTCAACCTCCGCAACATCTCCAAAATACGCCCCTTTTTTAACCAATGACACAATAAAGCTCTTAATTCACTTGCTGGTCATCTCTCGCCTCAACTACTGCAACTCCCTTCTCATAGGCTTAACTCTACATAGTCTATAACCTCTTCAATCCATCATGAATGCTGCTGCCAGACTCATCCACCTTACCAATCGCTCTGTGTCTGCTACTCCTCTCTGTCAATCCCTACACTGGCTTCCGCTCGGCCAAATAATTAAATTCAAAATTCTAACAATTACGTACAAAGCCATCCAGAATTTCGTCCCCAGCTACATCACTAGCTTAGTCTCTAAATACCAATCTACTCGTTCTCTTCGTTCCTCTCAAGGTTGCATTCCTCTCAAGGTTCAGGAGGCATTAGCCTACACCCTTTACCTGCACAGGACTTTCTTGAATGATTAATTTTCCACTATGGAATTTTGTGTAAGACTTCTCTTTATTCACTGCAGAGAGGACTATATTATCAATTAGCGGCCATTATACTACAGTGCAAAGATAATTTTTTACATGTTGTAGAGATAGGACAGTGGAAAAGTTTGAGTTTCACAAAAGACAACTGGGCAGGGCTGACACCCACAAAAATTCTGTCTATTGTCAGCTCACAACAGAGTAAAGAATTTAAGTGCATTTCTGACAGATCAACAGATATTTTTGCAGGGTCTTTAATAGCTTCAATACCGGACACTTTTATCTCCTTACTGCTCAGGCCAATTTTCATCTTCCAGCGCTGTCACACTTTAAATTACATTGGCACAGTCATACAACACTGAATTCATGTAAAAACTTAAAAAAAAAAATTCACCCAAAGAGAGCCTTCTTTCAAAGGTATTTAATCACTGCTGGGTTTTTTTATTTTTATGAAAATAGTTAAAAAAAAGACCAAAAAGCTCTTTGCAGTTCTGTTAAAAAAATTTTGCAAATAAAAAATCTTTCTTCACAAATTTAGGTACAGTGCTACATTTCCTTGGTGAAAATAACCCAAATCAGTATATATCATTTAGTCTGTAGGAAAGTCCACAATCTATGATATAATGATGGCCTATCTAATTTAGTGAGGCCTGAAAATACCAAGACAGTACAAATATCCTCCAAATTACCCCTTTTTAGAAAGTAGACAGTCCAAAGTATTTAGTAAGAGGCACAGTAAGTTTTTTGAAGTTGTAAATTTTTGTCACAATTTCTTTGGGAAATTAAAGTAATTAAAAAATAAATATGTTCACAATTTTAATAACTGGTGTGGCGATGATCAGGGACACTAACTGGTGACAGTATGTAAAAAAATATATATATAATTCTTTTTCAATTTTTAAAATATTATCTTTTTTAGTACATTTTTTCTTTTTTTTTTTTTTTTTTACAAATTTTTTTTACATACAGTGACCAGAGTAATACAATGTTACCACAGTAATGCCCCGTACACACGATTGGACATTGATCGGACATTCCGACAACAAAATCCATGGATTTTTTCAGACGGATGTTGGCTCAAATTTGTTTTGCGTACACACGGTCGCACAAAGTTGTCGGAATTTCTGATTGCCAAGAACGTGGTGACGTACACCACGTACGACGAGTCTAGAAAAGGCCATTTCAGAACCAAGCGTGGCAACCTTTGGGCTCCTTTTGCTAATCTCGTGTTAGTAAAAGTTTGGTGAGAGACGATTCGCGCTTTTTCAGACTCATGGTTTTCAGATTGTTTTCTGTTGTTCAGTTTGTGCTTGTGGGTTTTTATCTGCTCCTCAGTGCGTGCAGCAAGTGACGCGTGACTCTTGTCATTCTGTTCTTGTTCGTTCGTTACTGTTTTTCAGGTCACTCTTCACAGGCCTTGCTGTTCTTCAGTGCGTTCTGTTACTTCGCCTTGAGCAGCCGACCGTTTTCTAGCCATGTTGCGTATACGTACTCCTCGTAGAGTTCGTGCTGTGCGGGGACTTGGTGTTGGGGTCCTGACCTTGACACAAGTCCAGTCCATGAACAGGGTGGGGAGGATTTCATGGACCAAGAATTGGTTGCTTCAGCGTGACCAGTTCTGTCATATGCCTTTGCTCCGTGAGATCCGTGAGAATAATCCTGATGATTTCAAGAACTTTCTCCGGATGACGGACCCCGTATTTCACCATTTGTTGGCTTTGCTGACCCCTTATATTAGCAGGCAGGATACCTGCATGAGGAAAGCCATCACTCCGGAGCAGAGGCTAGTCACCACCCTGCGGTACTTGGCCACGGGGAGAATCCTGCAGGACTTGAAGTTCTGGACAAGCATCTCCCCCCAGGCTCTGGGGATCATTATCCCAGAGACCTGTTCTGCCATCATACAGGTCCTGCAGAAGGAGTATATGAAGGTAAGATTTTTATCCTTTAATATCACATTTTATTGTATTTAATGTTTGCTAATATATTCTATTTCTTTCCTCATTCCCTAATTACCATGATTGTAATATGCTGTGAATGTCCCCTTTGTCCTCATGTATGCTGGCTTTTTAGGTAATTATTTTTTTTCTCCTTCATACATATTTGCCTTCACTTACCTCCCCAGCATGGTCTCCTGCCCCTATAATTCACCTCATGTAGTCACTTAACAATGTATTTTATCAGCTCCAGAGTAGTGCTTTACCCCAAACACCCCCTAAAATGTTTTAAAATGTGATTTGTGCTTTAAATTCAGGCAGAGTGCCAGAGGCTTTTTTTGGGGGGTCCCCAAATCATTTTTAACCCTCCCTCCCCCCAACTGCTAAGTCAGCTGATACCAATTCTCTATCTATCCTCAATCATCTATCTGCTGACTTTGCCAAACCCATACACACTATAGCCATCTCGTTTGTGGTCAGATTTATGGATGAATTCCCCAAAGCATGTAGTGCAAGGGCCTGCCTGTATACTTTCAAATGGTACTGTTTGAAGTTTCTGTATACTATTATTATCTTAATAGGTAATAGCAGAAATTTCCAAATGTGCTCAAATGTGTACAATGTGTATTTTTATCTTTGTATTATGACACTTCTTACCTGTCCAGTGGGCTGCCAATAGTGTAACTAAGGTTCAAAGTAATACCCATTATTTAGGCATTCATCTCTCAATGAAGTGGAGAGGGTTACCTGTCCAAGAGTCCCCCCCTCTATAATCTTAAAAATGGCCCATGAAGGGGGGGGGGGGTCTGATAGGTGTACCTTATCCTTTGGTCTTTAAAAACTCCCTCAAATAAATGTTATCTTGATGTTGGCCAAGAATGTTTGTGTCTAATCTGCTTTCCCTGTTTATGTGCAAAATTACTAAATTATTTTTTTTGTTTGACTCCACAGTTTCCTTCCACGCCACAGGAATGGCAGACTGTGGCCTCCCACTTTGCCCAGCGGTGGGACTTTCCTAACTGCGGAGGGGCAATTGATGGGAAACACGTCCACATCGTCCCACTACCCAACTCGGGGTCATACTATTATAATTATAAGGGGTTCCATAGTATTGTGATGTTGACGGTGGTGTCAGCTACTTATAAGTTCCTGTATGTGGACGTGGGGAAGAATGGCCGGATGTCCCATGGTTGAGTCATCGCCCAGACGGAGTTCTACAGGTGTCTCCAGAATGGCAGCTTGGACTTGCCACCTCCAGAAGACAATGTGGAAGGACTCCCATTCGTCTTCATTGCAGATGAAGCATTTGTGCATCTTATGCGGCCATTCCCGATGAGGACCCTCACCCCGGACCAGAGGGTTTTTAATTACCGGTTCCGCATATTTCTTACACCCATACATATGGCGGAGTATATACTGAATCATATAATCCTGGTGTGCTGTGTTCTACACAACTTTTTACGGCAACATTCTGCCAACTATGCTGGGTCAGTTGGGCCTGAGCCTGGAATTCCAAATGAAACAACCCTGATGGCACTTGAAAGTGGCTGTCCTGGCTTGCCCCCCCTGAGTGCCCGTGATGTCCGGCTAAGATACCTTGAATACTTTGCGGGTAGGGGGCAATCAATATGCCAGACAATGTCTGAAACCTTTTTCAAATAAAAAAAAACAAATAACTACTCAAATCTTTGGTGACATTTACTGCTTGTGTTTGTTTTAGCTGACCCTGACAGAAATGTGATGAGTCCTGAAAATGGCGTGATTGTGTAACCTTACAAAGCACTGGTGGGTGTTATTTACTAAAGGCAAAGACACTTTGCACTACAAGTGCACTTGAAACTGCACTGAAACTGCACTTGTAGTGCAAAGTGGATTTGCCCTTAGGAAATAACACCCATTGTCACAGAAAACACCAATTAGAGCACCACAAAAGTGTTGTAGCATTGAGATCATAATCCACACATTCTTGATTAACAATCTTTTTAATACCAGCACAATCACATGTGCATTTAGAAAAGGTTTTTAAAACAAACCAACATGTTTGTTGTAGAACAATTTTTCGGGTCACATTAGAAAAAGTAGAAATGTCCATTTAAGATAAAACAGGCATGTTTCAAACCAACAAGAAAGACACAAATCTTGAACTTACAAAGTTCACCTTTGGTAGAACTTGAAGGCAATATCAGACATGAGTATTTACAAACTGTGTTTGATATTGCGTTCAGATGGGGTGAAGTCAGCCCTTGAAAAGCCAAATTTTGAAGATGCACACAAATTTATGAATGTCAACATGTGCTACCTGCCATCACGGGGGGGATCAAGGGACGTGTTTTGGGGGTGCAACCCCTTCCTCACAGCCACTTTATTATTGAGGAAGGGGTTGCACCCCCAAAACGTGTCCATTGATCTCCCGTGATGGCAGATAGCACATGTTGACACACTGTGTGCCTCTTCAAAATGTGGCTTTTCTCAAATTTGGCAAAAAATTTTAAAAATTTGTAGCACACAAAAAAACAAAGGGATTTGGGGTGGGGTTTTAAACTCTCCCTAAAACATCAATGATGTTCTTCATTTTTTGAATAACATCATTGATGTTTTTCTTGATGTTTTCCAAGTCCCTATTATACCCCATGATCTCCCCGATCAGGATCTGTGCACTTTCCAAGGTGAAAGGATCTGGATCCACAACATCACGATCACCTAAAAAGATACAAACCAAAAAACACCATGTATTATAAATATGCCGGCATCTATCTCTTACCTGAGCCTGTGGTCGCAGACACTCACCTGTTGTGGTGCCAATTTCCACCACGTCTTCCTCCTCCTGCTCTGCTTGTCTTGGGTGGATTTCTCCTTCTTCCAGAGGTTGGGGGTCTCTGGTCTCCTCGGATGAGGGCTGTCCTCCGAGTCTTTTCTCCCCTATGTAAAAAAAAATAGGTCTACTTAGCACACAGATATTTGATGGCAGAACTATAAATATGAAACATTGCTTGGAAGTAGGGTACAATTGTCTGTTTTGGCAGAGTTCCAAGATGTTGCATTTTTCTTGTCCTTTGTGAAGCTTCAATACTTACCTGTTTTGTACAAGCTTCACAGATGGAGTCACCCCTATAGTATACACTGGAGCACCTGTGTGGGCCCCCTAATAAAAAGGGTGTTCTTGTGTCCCACACTAGTGCTCCAGTGTCCAGATGTGTAAACAGCTGCTGAGTGTCCTCTCCTTCCATTCTAGTAACAAACCCATCTACACAACCAAATTAGTTTCACACAAGTAGGCCCTAAAAAATGTGGGCACAGGACAACTACTTACTTTTTTGCAGCACTCTCCAGGTCTTTCTGTACTGCTCATGCTCTCTTAATTTTAGGTCCGACCACCGATTCCTGAGCTGATCTTTCGATCGTCATACCCCGAAATTCCGGTGCAGACTTTTGACCACTTTCGCCATGATCTTGGCCTTTCGGACATTGGGGTTGGGGTAAGGTCCATACTTTCCATCATAGTCGGCCTTCTTCAGGATGTCGACCATCTCCAACATCTCCCCAAAGGACATATTCAATGCTTTAAATCGTCTCCTTCTGGATTGGGACGTTTCTGCCTTCGGGCTTTCCTCCTCCTCCTCCTCGTTTCTGTAATTAGCACACACCTGCTCTGACTCCGCCATGTGCTCTTCCCCACTGCGACAAACGAGAAGGGGTGGGGAATAGACTAGAAAGAACATCAGGGGCGGCGGAGTTTCACGCATGCGCAGTGTCTATAAAGTGTAACATGCGTGCGTAGTACGTACGATCTGTGAGCGGAGGTAGGAGTAACGGAGGTGCCGATCGGGATTGCAAAGGTAAGATTTAACATTGGGCCTATACTGCTTCTAGATTGAGGCCTGTATTTGCACAAGTTTAGAAGACTTTAGGCTGACATTAGGGTTTGTTTTGTGTTGTGTCTTGCAGTGAAAATGGATATCTTGAAAGATAAGGACTTTATGCCAATCTTCATTGATATGTTCAGGGAGCTGCCCTGTCTATGGGAGATAAACCACCCTGAATATAAGAACCAAACAAAGAGGAAGGCAGCGCTGGATAATTTGTTGGAATTTGTGAAGACGGTGATCCCCACGGCAGACATCACCTATTTGAAGATCCTAATTGGTGGCCTGAGGAGCACTTATCTAAGGGAGCACAAGAAGGTCCAGGATTCCCAGAAATCAGGAGCTGCAGATGACATTTATGTCCCAAGGCTGTGGTACTATGACAGGCTGCATTTTCTGTCAGGTCAGACTGAACCCAGGCCAGCACTCTCCAATCTTCCTTCCCCCCCAGCTGAGGCTTCTGACGCCCAACCTGGGCCTTCCAGGCAGCAACATGTGGAGGAGCCCAGCTTGAGCCAGGTATAGCATTCTTCTAAATCTTCATGGTTGTCCAATCAATGATGTTAACTAGATGTTAGTTTGGAGTACTAATTTATGATTGTGATTGATGATACAAAATCTAAAACCATGTCCCTTTTTCATACACAGGGAAGTCTCAGCCAGGAAGGGGCCGGGCCAAGCAGGCTGCCTGATACCCAGGTCCCTCCCCTACACCTTCAAAGACAAAGTGGCAGGAAGAGGAGTAACCTGGAGGAGGCTGCCATAGGCCTCTTTTGGAAGGCTACAGAGGCCCTGGGAACCCCCCACAGTGTGGAGGAGGACTTTGCTGGCATAACTGCCTGCAAAATGACGCAGATGGAGGAGGGCCAACGACTCCTGTGGGAGTTCTTAATTTTGGAAGCTCTCAATAAGGGGTTGAGGGGCCAAATAACATGTGCTACCCACATTTGTAACCTCACACATAGTCCTCCTCCTCCTCCAGGTCCTACTACTCCTCCTCCAGGTCCTACTACTCCTCCTCCTCCTCCTCCTCCAGGTCCTACTCCTCCTCATGCCACATCTTCAACACCAGAGCCACAGCCGGGAAGGAAGCGTGGAAAGAAGACCCTGGGTCCAGTCTGGTCAGGCAAAAGATGCAGGCTCTTGTAGTACCACAGCCTGGGGACATAGATGTCATCTGCTGCTTTCCGGATCTCTGGGACTTCTGGACCAGACTGCACTCCCTTAGATAAGGACTCCTCAGGCCACCAATTTTGCAGTAAAATAATTGATGTGTGCCCTGGGGGTCCAAGGCTTCGCCAATTTATGATGTTTATCCAGCGTTGCCTCCCTCTTTGTTTGGTTCTGAGCCCTTAACCACTTAAGGACCGCCTCACGCCGATGTACGTCGGCAAGGCGGCACGGGCAGGCAAAATCACGTACATGTACGTGATTTGCCTCCCGCGGGTGGGGGGTCCGATCGGACCCCCCCCCGCCGCCCGAGGCGGTCCCGTTTGGTCCCCCAGCGATCGGAGATGAGGGGGAGGCCATCCGTTCGTGGCCCCCCCTCGTGATCGCCGCCGGCCAATCAGATCACTTCCTTTGCTGCTGTATGCTAAACAGCAGCAAAGGAAATGATGTCATCTCTCCTCGGCTCGGTATTCCGTTGCAGCGCCGAGGAGAGAAGACATCAATGTGAGTGCACCAACACTACACAACACAGTAGAACATGCCAGGCATACAAAACACCCCGATCCCCCCCCCGATCGCCCCCCGATCCCCCCCCCAATCACCCCCCCCCTCCCTGTCACAAACTGACACCAGCAGTTTTTTGTTTTTTTTGTTTTTTTTTTCTGATTACTGCATTGGTGTCAGTTTGTGACAGTTACAGTGTTGGAACAGTGAGTATTACCCCCCTTTAGGTCTAGGATACCCCCCTAACCCCCCCTAATAAAGTTTTAACCCCTTGATCACCCCCTGTCACCAGTGTTGCTAAGCAATCATTTTTCTGATCGCTGTATTAGTGTCGCTGGTGACGCTAGTTAGTGAGGTAAATATTTAGGTTCGCTGTCAGCGTTTTATAGCGACAGGGACCCCCATATACTATCTAATAAATGTTTTAACCCCTTGATTGCCCCCTAGTTAACCCTTTCACCACTGATTACCGTATAACTGTTACGGGTGACGCTGGTTAGTTCGTTTATTTTTTATAGTGTCAGGGAACCCGCCGTTTATTACCGAATAAAGGTTTAGCCCCCCGATCGCCCGGCGGTGATATGCGTCGCCCCAGGCAGCGTCAGATTAGCGCCAGTACCGCTAACACCCACGCACGCAGCATGCGCCTCCCTTAGTGGTATAGTATCTGAACGGATCAATATCTGATCCGATCAGATCTATACTAGCGTCCCCAGCAGTTTAGGGTTCCCAAAAACGCAGTGTTAGCGGGATCAGCCCAGATACCTGCTAGCACCTGCGTTTTGCCCCTCCGCCCAGCCCACCCAAGTGCAGTATCGATCGATCACTGTCACTTACAAGGCACTAAACGCATAACTGCAGCGTTCGCAGAGTCAGGCCTGATCCCTGCGATCGCTAACAGTTTTTTTGGTAGCATTTTGGTGAACTGGCAAGCACCAGCCCCAGGCAGCGTCAGGTTAGCGCCAGTACCGCTAACACCCACGCACGCACCGTACACCTCCCTTAGTGGTATAGTATCTGATCGGATCAATATCTGATCTGATCAGATCTATACTAGCGTCCCCAGCAGTTTAGGGTTCCCAAAAATGCAGTGTTAGCGGGATCAGCCCAGATACCTGCTAGCACCTGCGTTTTGCCCCTCCGCCCGGCCCAGCCCAGCCCACCCAAGTGCAGTATCGATTGATCACTGTCACTTACAAAACACTAAATGCATAACTGCAGCGTTCGCAGAGTCAGGCCTGATCCCTGCGATCGCTAACAGTTTTTTTGGTAGCGTTTTGGTGAACTAGCAAGCACCAGCCCCAGGCAGCGTCAGGTTAGCGCCAGTACCGCTAACACCCACGCACACACCATACACCTCCCTTAGTGGTATAGTATCTGATCGGATCAATATCTGATCCGATCAGATCTATACTAGCGTCTCCAGCAGTTTAGGGTTCCCAAAAACGCAGTGATAGCGGGATCAGCCCAGATACCTGCTAGCACCTGCGTTTTGCCCCTCCGCCCAGCCCAGCCCACCCAAGTGCAGTATCGATCGATCACTGTCACTTACAAAACACTAAACGCATAACTGCAGCGTTCGCAGAGTCAGGCCTGATCCCTGCGATCGCTAACAGTTTTTTTTGTAGCGTTTTGGTGAACTGGCAAGCACCAGCGGCCTAGTACACCCCGGTCGTAGTCAAACCAGCACTGCAGTAACACTTGGTGACGTGGCGAGTCCCATAAGTGCAGTTCAAGCTGGTGAGGTGGCAAGCACAAGTAGTGTCCCGCTGCCACCAAGAAGACAAACACAGGCCCGTCGTGCCCATAGTGCCCTTCCTGCTGCATTCGCCAATCCTAATTGGGAACCCACCACTTCTGCAGCGCCCGTACTTCCCCCATTCACATCCCCAACCAAATGCAGTCGGCTGCATGAGAGGCATTTTCTTTATGTCCTCCCGAGTACCCCTACCCAACGAACCCCCCCAAAAAAGATGTCGTGTCTGCAGCAAGCGCGGATATAGGCGTGACACCCGCTATCATTGTCCCTCCTGTCCTGACAATCCTGGTCTTTGCATTGGTGAATGTTTTGAACGCTACCATTCACTAGTTGAGTATTAGCGTAGGGTACAGCATTCCACAGACTAGGCACACTTTCACAGGGTCTCCCAAGATGCCATCGCATTTTGAGAGACCCGAACCTGGAACCGGTTACCGTTATAAAAGTTAGTTACAAAAAAAGTGTAAAAAAAAAATATATATATAAAATAAAAAAAAAATTGTTGTCGTTTTATTGTTCTCTCTCTCTATTCTCTCTCTCTATTGTTCTGCTCTTTTTTACTGTATTCTATTCTGCAATGTTTTATTGTTATTATGTTTTATCATGTTTGTTTTTCAGGTATGTAATTATTTATACTTTACCGTTTACTGTGCTTTATTCTTAACCATTTTTTTGTCTTCAGGTACGCCATTCACAACTTTGAGTGGTTATACCAGAATGATGCCTGCAGGTTTAGGTATCATCTTGGTATCATTCTTTTCAGCCAGCGGTCGGCTTTCATGTAAAAGCAATCCTAGCGGCTAATTAGCCTCTAGACTGCCTTTACAAGCCGTGGGAGGGAATGCCCCCCCCCACCGTCTTCCGTGTTTTTCTCTGGCTCTCCTGTCTCAACAGGGAACCTGAGAATGCAGCCGGTGATTCAGCCAGCTGACCATAGAGCTGATCAGAGACCAGAGTGGCTCCAAACATCTCTATGGCCTAAGAAACCGGAAGCTACGAGCATTTTATGACTTAGATTTCGCCAGATGTAAATAGCGCCATTGGGAAATTGGGGAAGCATTTTATCACACCGATCTTGGTGTGGTCAGATGCTTTGAGGGCAGAGGAGAGATCTAGGGTCTAATAGACCCCAATTTTTTCAAAAAAGAGTACCTGTCACTACCTATTGCTGTCATAGGGGATATTTACATTCCCCGAGATAACAATAAAAATGATAAAAAAAAAAAAAAAAATGAAAGGAACAGTTTAAAAATAAGATAAAAAAGCAAAAAAATAATAAAGAAAAAAAAAAAAAGCGGCGGTCTGTCGTCAAACGTAAACAGCAATTGCACCATGCATGTGAGGTATCACCGCGAAGGTCAGATCGAAGGCAGTAATTTTAGCAGTAGACCTCCTCTGTAAATCTAAAGTGGTAACCTGTAAAGGCTTTTAAAGGCTTTTAAAAATGTATTTATTTTGTTGCCACTGCACGTTTGTGCGCGATTGTAAAGCATGTCATGTTTGGTATCCATGTACTCGGCCTAAGATCATCTTTTTTATTTCATGAAACATTTGGGCAATATAGTGTGTTTTAGTGCATTAAAATTTAAAAAAAGTGTGTTTTTTCCCCAAAAAATGCGTTTGAAAAATCGCTGCGCAAATACTGTGCGAAAAAAAAAAAATGAAACACCCACCATTTTAATCTGTAGGGCATTTGCTTTAAAAAAATATATAATGTTTGGGGGTTCAAAGTTATTTTCTTGCAAAAAAAAATAACTTTTTCATGTAAACAATAAGTGTCAGAAAGGGCTTTGTCTTCAAGTGGTTAGAAGAGTGGGTGATGTGTGACATACGCTTCTAAATGTTGTGCATAAAATGCCAGGACAGTTCAAAACCCCCCCAAATGACCCCATTTTGGAAAGTAGACACCCCAAGCTATTTGCTGAGAGGCATGTCGAGTCCATGGAATATTTTATATTGCGACACAAGTTGCGGGAAAGAGACAAATTTTTTTTTTTTTTTGCACAAAGTTGTCACTAAATGATATATTGCTCAAACATGCCATGGGAATATGTGAAATTGCACCCCAAAATACATTCTGCTGCTTCTCCTGAGTACGGGGATACCACATGTGTGAGACTTTTTGGGAGCCTAGCCGCGTACGGGACCCCGAAAACCAAGCACCGCCTTCAGGCTTTCTAAGGGCGTGAATTTTTGATTTCACTCTTCACTGCCTATCACAGTTTCGGAGGCCATGGAAAGCCCAGGTGGCACAAAACCCCCCCAAATGACCCCATTTTGGAAAGTAGACACCCAAAGCTATTTGCTGAGAGGTATAGTGAGTATTTTGCAGACCTCACTTTTTGTCACAAAGTTTTGAAATTTGAAAAAAGAAAAAAAAAAAATGTTTTTTCTTGTCTTTCTTCATTTTCAAAAACAAATGAGAGCTGCCAAATACTCACCATGCCTCTCAGCAAATAGCTTGGGGTGTCTACTTTCCAAAATGGGGTCATTTGGGGGGTTTTGTGCCACCTGGGCATTCCATGGCCTCCGAAACGGTGATAGGCAGTGAAGAGTAAAATCAAAAATTCACGCCCTTAGAAATTCTGAAGGCGGTGATTGGTTTTCGGGGCCCCGTACGCGGCTAGGCTCCCAAAAAGTCCCACACATGTGGTATCCCCATACTCAGGAGAAGCAGCTAAATGTATTTTGTGGTGCAATTCCACATATGCCCATGGCCTGTGTGAGCAATATATCATTTAGTGACAACTTTGTGCAAAAAAAAAAAAAAAAAGTGTCACATTCCCGCAACTTGTGTCAAAATATAAAATATTCCATGGACTTAATATGCCTCTCAGAAAATAGCTTGGGGTGTCTACTTTCCAAAATGGGGTCATTTGGGGGGGGTTTGTGCCACCTGGGCATTTTATGGCCTCCGAAACTGTGATAGGCAGTGAAGAGTGAAATCAAAAATTTACACCCTTAGAAATCCTGAAGGCGGTGATTGGTTTTCGGGGTCCCGTACGCGCCTAGGCTCCCAAAAAGTCCCACACATGTGGTATCCCCGTACTCAGGAGAAGCAGCTGAATGTATTTTGGGGTGCAATTCCACATAGGCCCATGGCCTGTGTGAGCAATATATCATTTAGTGACAACTTTTTGTAAATATTTTTTTTTTTTTTGTCATTATTCAATCACTTGGGACAAAAAAAATAAATATTCAATGGGTTCAACATGCCTATCAGCAATTTCCTTGGGGTGTCTACTTTCCAAAATGGGGTCATTTGTGGGGGTTTTGTACTGCCCTGCTATTTTAGCACCTCAAGAAATGACATAGGCAGTCATAAACTAAAAGCTGTGTAAATTCCAGAAAATGTACCCTAGTTTGTAGACGCTATAACTTTTGCGCAAACCAATAAATATACGCTTATTGACATTTTTTTTACCAAAGACATGTGGCCGAATACATTTTGGCCTAAATGTATGACTAAAATTGAGTTTATTGGATTTTTTTTATAACAAAAAGTAGAAAATATCATTTTTTTTCAAAATTTTCGGTCTTTTTCCGTTTGTAGCGCAAAAAATAAAAACTGCAGAGGTGATCAAATACCATCAAAAGAAAGCTCTATTTGTGGGAAGAAAAGGACGCAAATTTTGTTTGGGTACAGCATTGCATGATCGCGCAATTAAAAGTTAAAGCAACGCAGTGCCAAATTGGAAAAAGACCTCTGGTCCTTAGGCAGCATAATAGTCCGGGGCTCAAGTGGTTAATAAAGGAATTTTTGTTTCAATTATACTCGCCTATGTGTGTTTTCCTTCAAAAAGGACAGTTTGTGAGGAGGCAGGTAAATTTCAAAAATTCAATGTGAAATTAACAAGGGACACCAACACCAAACAATCTCCTTGAGATTAAATAATACAAGATATCAATGGTGTTGTGGTAACTTGACACACAAAACACACACAAAAATATTATGGAGTAAAACTAAAACTAAAATAAAACAAAGATCAACCTTGAAAAAAATACAAACCCAAAAAAAAAAAGCCTTGAAAAAAACAAAATAAAAAATAAAACAACAAAAAATAAATTTGGTCAGATGTGACAAATCAAAATATATTGAGGGAATCTCGATAAATAATAAAGAAAGAAGTTTGTGAGAACTCTGTGTGAATATCAGCAGCAAAACTACTTCATTCTTCTCACATTATAAAGAAGAAGAGAGTGCGCTGTATTAAACCATTTTTTACATTGCAGCGTGACGAAAGTGCTGTATCCATTGCGAACGTTAATTTTACCAGACCCAGCTGTTCCGTCTCGGAATTTCTTCTGAGCATGCGTGGCACTTTATGCCTCGGAATTGTCCACACGGTCGGAACTGACGCGATCGGATTTTGTTGTCGGAAAATTTTATAGTCTGCTCTCAAACTTTGTGTGTCGGAAAATCCGATGGAAAATGTCCGATGGAGCCCACACACGGTTGGAATTTCCGACAACACGCTCCGATCGCACATTTTCCGTCGGAAAATCCGACCATGTGTACGGGGCATAACACTGTACTACTCTTGTGAGGTGATCAGGATTTTTTTAAATATTTTAATTGTTTTATGATTGCTTATAACTGTGTATTTTACAGTCATAAGCAACCATTTTTTCTGAATGAAATCTAACAAAAAGTGTGTACTATTGTGATTAGCTGTAATTGGCCACAGATAATCACATGGTACAGATGGGCTGTGATTGGCCCTATCTGTACCATGTAATGACTGTGACCAATCACAGAGCTGATCACAAAAGTACACAATGAAAGACATGAATCAAAGCTTTTCATTTTGTACAACTGTCATGTGATTGCTGGCCACAGCGATCACATGGTATCGGCAGCGGGTCGGTACAGTGATCTGTCATCGGCCCTGTCCGGTGAAATGGCCGATGACAGATCACAGCCCACAAGGTGCGCCAGGCACGATCCTGGGAGGATGTCATATGATGTCCTCCCAGAACAACAGTGCTCCCATCCTGCTGTCATTTTACAATAGGCCAGAGGGGAATGGGTTAAAGGGAATAACATGGATAAAAATATATAGTAATTTTCACAGGCCCAGAAGGACATAATTCTTTGCTTCGTCCACAAGGTGGTACGCCAGACCTCACCTTTTTACAACATTGGGAACAAGATCTACATACAGTATAACATTTTCACAGGTCCAGATGGAATGAATTCTTCTCTTCGCCCACAAGGCCTCTCTAGCAAGCAGATATCAGGAGGGAGGTTACAAACTGCACAGTGGTACAGAACCCCAGTTAAATTACATTGCTTGTTTCCCTAGGCCCCTAACACCCGTTGGGGTTGTGGGGAGTCGGAGGGAACCCTTTTTCATACCTTTTGGGAATGCCCAAAATTAAAGTGGAGACTACAATTAAGACCCTAATGGCAGTGGCCCTTAATAAGAACCAGCTGCATATCTGTTAAATGATACTCCATTATCTAACAAGAAATTTAAAAATTCCTTACTCAAACACCTGATCACAGTGGCTAAGGCCTGCATTCCAGCATTATGGAAAAGTACAAGCCATCCTACAACAGCTCACTGGTGGGCAAGGATTGCAGAAATCCATGAAATGGAAAACCTTACCATGATCCTAAAGGTACAGGAGGACAAGTATTGGAAGATCTGGACTCCTTACTTCTTTTACGGAGACCAGACTCTGCTTATCTCTCAGTCTTAACCTGTCTCCTAAGCAGGTTATGGTGTGCCAGGACGTATGAATGGAATTCTCCAAGAGGGAGATAGATCTATTTTCCAGTCCCCCCCACCTTTATTTTTTTTTCTTATTTTGTCCCCCCCCTCTTTCCTTCCCTCCCCTTCCATATACCATCTCAACCCTCTCTCTCCTCTGGTCCCTACCCCCTTCCCTCCTCTTATGCTAGTTCCCACCTTTTCTTACTACTATTTCTGTGCACTATGCACCACTGTTGGTCTACTGTACAAAATCTTTAACTTTTGACATATTGAAAAAAACTCCTTGGAATTTGACATCTGATACCAACGATCGACTTCTTGCTAATACATTTCGCAGCCTATGTTTTTGTGATATGCTCCACTTTCCCTGGACATCATACTGTTTTGCGCTATTGGTTATAGTTAGTATACCTCTTAGTGTCCTCTGTCTGTTAATCTAGATAATATTTTTTTAGGGCTGTTGTGAACTTGTCCTGATCTGTATTTTATTGGCAAATTCCTTGACAATTAAATAAAGAATTTACAATGTACAGTAAATCCCCTACTTACAAATGAGTTCCATTCTGGGAGCTCGTTCGTAATTTCAACATGTTTGTAAGTCCAACAAAGACCAGCTCTTGCAGACAAGGGCCGTGAGCACTGATCAGTGTATTCTAGTGTTGGGAGCACAGCAGGGGAGATCGCAGCACTAACATTGCTTGTGTTGGTACAGCGACCTGTCAATTTGTTTCAATGTTTTTTCACTTTGGCATATGCTTTAAAGGTAGAAATAAGTTTACAGATTTAAGCAGAAATTACTGATTTCCCTGTAGGTGAAATTTTGCTAAACCAGAAAGTTTCACTCATTGAATTTCTTAGTCAAATTGGCTTGGAAAATATATTTTTACTTAATATAAGAGGCGTGTGTTTTTTTGGGTAATGTATTTTGTTGATGTATTTTAATCTACGTACAGTAATTTCTAAAAATATATATATATATATTCTTGCTTTCCGGTTTCTCTTTTCCTTTCTAAAGAACAAGTCCAGAATAGGAAAAAAAGCTTTCTTCCTTAATCAGCTATTTAAAGCCCACCACCTAAAAAAAAAAAAAAAAAAAAAAGATCCAAGCATTTTGCCAAAAGAAAAATATAATACCTCCTAAGGGATTTTTAAGGCAATGAATTTTGAGTTTTTTATTTTTTAAATAAAATTAAATTTTATTTAGTATCGTTCAAAGTTAAAAAGTGCAAATTTTACACAAAAAGCATTTAAACCAATAGACATATAGACATATATTGAAGTTCAAGACATAAAGGTGATTCTGCATGTACATCCAATAATGGTTGTGGTATAGAATTTACATATAGAAAAATTGTATAAAGAAGAGAGTGATGTATCACACTACCCAATGCAGTCACCATTGATGACCACCCTGGTATAGAGTAGTGGAATTTCCAACGCGCTTCAACGTTTATATCTTTATAGAGAAAAGTCTTCTTCAGGGAAAATACATCACATTCTAAAAAGTCAAGAATCATACTGTTACAATTTATACACATATGCACAATGTATATCTCCTGCATTGATTAAATTCTCATGTGACTTACGTCCTCCCAAGGCATCCCGGGGTAAGTGTATTGCATGCCGGGGACCAGAGACACCCCACACCAGGCGGCCTGGACTGTCCTATAGCTCTACAAGACGGCTGGATAGAAAATCAATGATCCCGACATTCGGCGTCCTCAGCCTCAGAAGATTGATGGCTGTCTGTGATAGGGCAAATAGTAGATATGAGTGGTAACAGTGAGGCAACTGTGGGCTAACCCCACCGTAAATACCACATAGAAAAGTCCTCCCTTGAAAAACGGGTTCAGCACTGAATATAGGCTCCCCAATACCGGGGGATCCTGTTCCTTTTAGGTATAACATAAGAGGCACTTACTTTTAAGCAAGGTTCCATTCAGGAACTCAGAACCATAAATTCGCCCTGATATGCCTGGGTAGATGTCTCAGGAAGAATGGCGCCATTTGCCGTCTCTGGTGTCCTATATGTGGTGTGGGCCGGGTTGTGGGCGGAGACAGAGCACCGCGCTGACCAATGGCGCGGCTTGTCTAATTACTGCTGTCAGAAGTGTTCGATGTAAATACGTCGAATGTCACCTAGGCAACAGACTCCGCTCTGAAGCCCACGCATGCGCGACGTGGTGGCGCGCGTCCAATTGCGTGCCCCCCGCAGCGACATGCTTGAATGGTGTGAACGTAGGAAAGTGCTGTGGGAGCCGGCTGCCATCTTGGAGAAGGGCCGTGCCCACACTAGATACAGCGTAACAATGTAGCTCTCCACCAGAGCATGAGATTGTGCCCGTGGTGGATAGATACTGGATAGAAGCCTATCCTGCTAGATTCCCTAGTAACCTCCCAAGTATATTGTCCCACCATATGGGGCGGGTTTGAAGCTAGGGAGGGGTGAAAAAAATTATATAGGTAAAAAATGAATGAAAGCCATATGAGGGGTTCAATAAACCACATTAAATCCCCCCTTGTTTCGGCTAAGATGGCTATGGCGAAAGGGGGGGGGGGGGATGACTGATAACCACCGACACAGACGTTCCTGCCCTGCATGGGAGGCAGGGCAGGACGAAGAAGAGGGCCCCAATGTCAGCTGGAACAATGGGGCCCCCCCGTGTCAGGTAGGTATAGAACTTTCCAGAACACATCTCTGGGGCTAATGGAGAGCCATGGACCCCCGCACGGTTCACCCCCCCCAGATGGTGCCAATGGGGACAGCAAGACACAGGAGATGAACCAACCACGAAATACAGTGCTACTAATAAAAACATGATAAAGAAATTAAAAACATTAAATAAGAATAGCAAAACAGTATACAATACGTTTGTTAAATTATTCCACTCGGTGGGGCTTTAGAGATGTCAGCCCCAGCTTTGATGTAATATAGTAACAAATTTGTAGGTTACAGAAGATTAAGATAGAAATTATGCAGATATAATGAAATAAAGTTTGAAACCCCCCAAAGGCTGGACAATCTCCAACTCGTGTCTAAATAACAACTGAGGGGCGAAAGGTGTAAAGGAAGGGGGGGAGAGAGAGGAGGGAGGGGAAGGAGTATCTGGTCTGAATTATGGAAGAAGTGGAGTGGAAGGAGTGCCCTTAGTTGGTTTTGCCCGATCTAAAGTCCTCCAAGAAAGGCCTAAAGCTCTCCGTTCCGTTGAGACCAGGAGGGGTGGTGGCCCTAAGGCACCTGATCCAGCGCATTTCACGCTGGAGCAGGACCTTGTTCCAGTCACCCCCCCTGGTGGGTATATGCAGTCTATCCAAGACTGTGAAGTTAACCTTGGGCATTCTATAGTTATGCTGTTTTGCTACATGCCTGCCTAATGGTAAGTAAAGGTTGCCAATGCCCATGCTGTGGGTGTGCTTCTCAACTCTCTTGGTAAGCTCCTGTCGGGTTTTCCCCACGTAAAAGGCCCCACATTGACATTGCATTAAGGATTGTAAGGATTGACCAGTGTTTGGAGATGATTTTTCTTATTTGTTTGTGTTCATTGGAGAATCTCATGATGATTCTGGTTGAGGTGTCTTCTTTCATCAAGTTTTTCTTTTTAAAGTTTAGATTTCGTCTGTCTTTTTACACAGTGTGTTTTTTACACAGTTGAATGCTTTTTTGAGGGCTGTTTTAGTGTATCCTCTCTCCATTAATCTGGAAGTCAATTTATCGGATTCCTGCTGGAAGTCCTCGTGTGTACTGCAATTTCTTTTGAAATTAGCCCCAGAGATGTGTTCTGGAAAGTCCTATACCTACCCGACACAGGGGGGACCCCGTTGTTCCAGCTGACATTGGGGCCCTCTTCTTCGTCCTGCCCTGCCTCCCATACAATGTGTACAGAAAAAAAAGATTTTACTGTGGATAGTGCCCTTACAATGGCCAAAGAGTCTTCTTTTTGTTTGACTTTAAAGTGATGTGAACTACCAAATATCTGTGATCATGTTTTTCTTTTGCATTTTTCTTATGTGCAGTGTGCAAAGAACATATGCCCAACAAGGAGATGTATAGTAAAGTGAAACACTTCATTACATTTTTGGTAGTATCACACAAGCCTAAAGCAAAAGCCATTACACAAAGGTTAGAACACACAAAACGCAGTTTTTTCAGCCTTCATAAAAATGTCAGAAAGGGTGGCGTAAAAAATTGTTAGCTGCTAACGAGTTCTATGTTCCCACGAAATTAGATATTGATTGTGTCAAGTTAGTATGTACATGTGTCCTAATGGTGCAATGTCCTCTAGGACTGAGAGGCTGTGATATCTCTTAGCTACTTCATAAAAATGAAATTATTTTTTAATTTGTTTTCACTCCCAACCCATTGTCCACCTAATGATGTCAGATACATGGATTCTGGGTTGCAGTCCCTGTTTAGGAATTTCAGTATTTTATGTTTATTGTAGAGCACTCCTCTTTTTTTATCAAATATCTTTGTCATACCTTTGGCAAAGTATTCACAATATTATGGACAGACTGTAATTGACCAAAAATTTGGTAAATACTATAAATAGGAAAACATCATTGTTATTTAAAAAAAGATCGCCCTTTAAAGAAGTTTTATACCAAACATACTGTACATATTAAAGACACAGGGCATGTTGGTTGACTCTACTTACCAATCAAGCATATGTAAATCAACAGCTATAATTTTCTTTGCACCATGAACAGAGAACAATATTGAAATGGATGGAAATCCAACTCAAGTGATCACATTTGGAAAATCCATCACACACAGATTATACACAGTATATGCACTCATTAGATCTGTCCGTTATGCCACAGTTGTTGAAAGTTGTAAGTAATGATCCAGTTTCCTATAGAAAGAGGAATAAAGGAGTTCTTATTATGCTCTTCTTTAATTATTAGCACTGTGTATAATCAAAATTTGCTGCTAAGTGTTCTAAAATAGTTTGGGGCATGAAACAATCTTTTTGTATATATATATATATATATATATATATATATATATATATATATATATATATATATATATATATATATATATATATATCGGTACCCCCGTAGGTGCCGCTGGTAGTTGTGGTCTGTCTGTCACCCTGCCCAGCCAAACATTCACCCTGCCCAGCCAAGCACACAGTTATCATTCACCCTCAGGCAGAAAACCAGTCCTTAAAGCGGAGTTCCACCCAAAAGCCACTCATCTGATTCCTCCCCCCCCTCCAGTGCCACAATTGGCACCCTTCAGGTGTCTACTACAGGTATTTGCACCCACTTCCTGGAATAGACTCCTGTGGGAATCATGCCCCTTCCCGCACCCCCCCACTGTCTCCTGGGAAACCCAAACCCATACTTCTCTTTTAAACTTTGTTTTTTGTATTTTTATTGAGGGGATTTAACATGGATGGGGATAGGATAATCATGAGATGCCAAGCTGATTGCAAAAAAGGTATACAGGACTAAACTATATACACCTCTGGTATATACATCTTCCTCACTTCCAGCTGCAGCACAACTCTTGATCTCATTTTATAGGTAAGCCTGAAACTGGCTCAGCCAGGTCCAAAGCAAATGCCCTTTACAGGCAGGGACCATGGGCCCCTTTGGTGTAGCAAAATGTAGGTAGTCCCAGTACTAGTTATCCACGTGGCTACTGATCCCAGTTCCACATATTCAGGCCCTGCTAGCCCTCCTGGCTGCAGCTGTCTCTCTTCCATGCCACCACAGTCCACTCCACTGGCGCTGCACCCATCCCAGACTGCAATCTCCCAGTCCTCTCAGGCATGCCTCCCCAGTCCTTCCTGACTGTGTTTCACTCACCAGCCCTCTTGGCTACGACCTGTTGTTCCTCCCTGGAGACTTGCCTGTCAATGCTCTTTCCTGCTGTCCTCTCCTTGCTCCCAGGCCTCCTGTCCAGGATACCTCCACATGTTCTCAGAGGGCACTGTCCGCATCCGAGCCCAGCTGAGCTGACCGTGAGTATTTAAGGAGGCATGCCCTCTGCCAATCCAAGCTGGGGATTGGTCAGGGCTCCCCAGACCACCCCCAGGCAGCTCCTCTCCTTCTTCTCCTCCTTCCTTTCCAGAAGATTCAAGAAAGAAGTGGGAGGTCTCAGTGACGCTGCCTGTGAGTCACCAAACTCTGCCTGAGTCACTCCCAAACCCAGATCAAAACAAACATCCAGGATTGGCTGCCAGTGCGTTTTGAAAAGTCCTGTATGAAAACTGCACCAAAAATGAACCTTCCCATTAAAATGAATGGCAATCGTGGCAAAATCTTGGTAAGACGCATTGTGATTTTGCATTTTTGCTGCGTTTTTCAGTCACATGTCTATTTTTCACAGGTGCAGGCAACCCAAAAACGCATCAGAAACGCACAGCAAACGCATCTGAAGCAGAACAAAATTTTGCTACAGAGCAGTGTGAAAGTACCCTTACTGCCATCTTCACTCTTCAACTGAACAGCAACAAACAAGCTGTCAATAACTTGAGTCATCTGCTACATTGCAGCTGAGAGTGGTAGCATTGTTTGTTAGTCCAGCTCTAATAGGCATCCTCCAAGGAATGTTCTTACATTGTGACCTAGCACTGCAGCATTCTGTTTTCTTGACATGCATGCACATCTCTGTGTGGCCACCTCCACAGTGGCCTCTTTAAATTTCCATGTTTCATCTTTGTTGACATTACCTGTTCATCCAAATAATCCTTGTGTTGCTTGATATCACTGTTGGGGAGTAGAGATGGGCCGAACACCCCCCCTGTTCAGTTTGCAGCAGAACTCCTGAACAGGGGAAAAGTTCTAACCCGAACAGCAAACCCCATTGAAGTCTATGGGAGGCTTATGCCCCGTACACGCGGTCGGATTTTCCGACGGAAAATGTGCTATTGGAGCGAGCTTGTGTTGTCGGAAATTCCGACCGTGTGTGGGCTCCATCTGACTTTTTCCATCGGATTTTCTGACACACAAAGTTTGAGAGCAGGCTATAAAATTTTCCGACAACAAAAGCCGTTGTCGGAATTTCCGATCGTGTGTACACAAATCCGACGCACAAAGTGCCACGCATGCTCAGAATAAATAAAGAGATGAAAGCTATTGGCTACTGCCCCGTTTATAGTCCTGACGTACGTGTTTTATGTCACCGCGTTCAGAATGATCGGATTTTCTGACAACTTTGTGTGACCGTGTGTATGCAAGACAAGTTTGAGCCAACATCCGTCGGAAAAAATCCTAGGATTTTGTTGTCGGAATGTCCGATCAATGTCCGACCGTGTGTACGGGGCATAACAGGAAAAATAAAAAATGACCATTTTGAAGGCTTATATGCAAGTAATTGGCCATAAAAGGGATATGGGGGTCCTCGTAGTGTCCTGGGGGACATGTATCAATGCAACATTTTTTTTAAAAACAATTGTTTTTTCAGGAGCAGTGATTTCAATGATACTTAAAGTGCAGCAATAAAAATGAAAAATGATTTTAAATATAGTGTGCGGGGGGGTCCCCTTAGTCTACTGTAAAGTGCCGCGTCTAAAAAATAAAAATATCAGTGTCCGCTGATGTAAATCCATCGCCAATCACACTGCCTGCCACATCCGAAAAAAGAAAAAACACTCCCCCCATCCATGAAGGCTGGCCACCTACTGCAGGCTCCACCATTTGATAGTTCTTATATAGATAAGGGCGGGGCCACTTGGCAATGACACCTGGTGGCACTGCCCCCCCCCTGTGATGTCACAGACCGGTGCATGCTGGGTTTTCATTCACTTTATATTGCTGAAACTGCTCTAGCAATTACTAAAAATATTAGCTGAGTGGGCTGATTCTTTAGTAGCATAAAACTGTTGTGTAATGTTGGTCTGCCTCATGTTGAGCAGCATGATCAACACCTGTACTCACTAACTCATTCATGCACGAATGTTTCCCTAGAGCCCTTGCACACTGGGGCGGGGGGCGGCGTCGGCGGTAAAACGCCGCTATTATTAGCGGCGTTTTACCGTCGGTATGCGGCCGCTAGCGGGGCGGTTTTACCCCCCGCTAGCGGCCGAGAAAGGGTTAAATACCACCGCAAAGCGCCTCTGCAGAGGTGCTTTGCCGGCGGTATAGCCGCGCCGTCCCATTGATTTCAATGGGCAGGAGCGGTAAGGGAGCGGTATACACACCGCTCCTTCACCGCTCCGAAGATGCTGCTGGCAGGACTTTTTTTACCGTCCTGCCAGCGCATCGCTCCAGTGTGCAAGCCCTCGGGGCTTTCACACTGGAATGAAAGCAGCGGCACTTTCGGGGCGGTTTGCAGGCGCTATTATTAGCGCAATAGCGCCTGCAAACCGCCCCAGTGTGCAAGGGCTCTAAGCATACTGAGTTACATTTGTCCTGGGCTTCTCAAAAGGTATCCAGGGTCTATGAGAGTTCCTGTGGCATATGAGTCCAACAGCAGCCCGCACTTGTTACCAGGAGATGTTCCTCTCCAGGAGAGTCCAGAAGCCTGAAAGCCTTTTTAACACTTTATTTAATTTTCCAGCATCAATGTTTGTCATCCTGGCCACACATCTTCAGTTGCAAACAACAGCAGTTAATAGTCAAAGAGAGACAGAGTGTGTTGAGAAGTAGCCTGTACTTTGCAGGGATTGCCCAGAGTCTGTATCCCTAGTCAGGGATCTGCATAGTCCATAACGATAATCAAATTAGTGAAAACTGACTTCTGTGAGTAATTGCATTTTATTAGTTGATTATCAATAAAGAAGAGCAACAATATTTAGTGAAAGTTACAGAAAACACGGAAGCACATTTTGAAGTAATGTCTTCAGATTACCAATACATAAAATAAGGTTTTCACATAATACAAGCAGCTGTGGGGGAATCGTTCAACATTTTATTACATATGGATAGCAGATTGCAGCTTTGTGAATCTGGTACTGGCACAGCAAGAAGTCCAGCAGGATGGAAAGTTTTAGGGGATTAATCATTCGTTAGCAAAGATTAATTTTATTTTTACTTATTTTACACTATATAGCTCAAGTAGATGTCAGTGTATGACAGAGTACAGAAAATATTCACATTAGTCCCGCTACTCAACAGACACATAAATGCCACAAGGATAATATTGTTGGTGGGAATTAACCTAGTCCTGGCAAAAGGCAAACTACTAATCAAGAAGTAAATCACCACTTTAAGATACTGCCCTTATACAATCATTGGGAATAGCCTGAAAGTAGATAAACACATAGGGTTACATGTAAATAAGGCTCCTCAATATGCAACCATATAAGTATATGATACTGTTATTATCTTTGGTCAGTTATATGAACATTTCCCTGCATTCTCCAGTTCTAGAAATATGGTAGGACCAATGTTTCTTCTACATTCTAACTACTTCAAAACCTGGTCAATTCTGACATTTCTCACATACATGTAAAAATCTGCATTTTTTGCTAGAAATTAACTTGGAACCCTCCAAACAAAATACAGCATATTGTCTGAAAGCAAAGTCCCTGGAGAATAAATTGGGTGTTGCGATTTTTAATGTCACACAATGTTTGCGCAGCAGTTTTGAATTACATTTTTCAAAAAAACAAAACACTTTAATGTATTTTAGTGCATGCAAAAACAAAATGAAACCTATTTTTTGGAGCCTTGTAAAATCAGGCAGCTTTGCGACTTTGCGGCACCGCACCGATTCCCAAAAGTCATTTCTGTACTACTTTTGGTGACTCCGGGTACAATTTCAATAGACATCTATGCTCCCAAATTAACCATTGCACTCTGAAATTGCCCCCAAAGTTGGACTGACATGCGGGTAAGAAATCATGCGAGTTTTCACAATTTCAATCCCGCTGTCAGTGTGAACCTGGGCTTACAAGAAAAGGCATCTGGACAATGGCTGCAGTTATTGGTGAAGATAATCCAGATTACTTTTCCTGCAATCATTTTCATATTCGTAGTGATTTGTTAATACTTGTGTAATGTTTTAATAGTCAGTGTTGTGTTAATGCTTTTTCCTGTTCCTGTAGGTTCTGCCTCCTCTCTGTGGTAAACTTAATTTATAATATACATAAGAAAACATAAACCTCTCTTAGATCATAAGCTCTTATGAGCAGGGCTCTCTTAACCCTCTTGTATTTTATTGTATTGTAACTGTACTGTCTCCCTATTATATTGTAAAGTGTTGTATATACCAGGGGCGGACTGACCATTTGGGCACTCGGGCACTGCCCGAGGGCCCCATGCCACTAAGGGGCCCCATCAGGGTTGCCAGCCTCAATAAAACCAGGGACAGTATGTAAAAATCTGTGTTTTTTTAAAAATCCCAAGATTATAGCTTCTCCGCCTCTCCAGTACCTTTTCAGTGTGTTTGTGTATTCTGTGTGTGTATACTGTGTGTGTATATTGTGTGTATACTGTATGTGTGTGTGTATACTGTGTGGCCCCATAATCTCCTATTGCCTGGGGGCCCCATAATCTCCTATTGCCCGGGGGCCCCATAATCTTCTCCTATTGCCCGGGGGCCCCATGAGTTGTCAGTCCGCCCCTGGTATATACTGTATAATCCTGAATAATAATAATAATAAACAATCAACCATGCAGATCAAAATCTTATAAATCAAGGTGCAATAATGAATAGTTAAACTTGTACGTTTAATAATTGCAGAAGTGAAGAATAAATATGATAGAGTGTAACGTGAACCAGTACTTTGTCCATACACTCTGGAGCATGAACAGTATTGATTTAGCTTCCACTCCAATAATATGACCCACATTTAGGTCTCTCTCTGGTTGTAGACATGACATTGCTGCTTTCCTATAATACAGTGTATTGTGTGTCTGAGAGGTCAATCACTAGGCACTCCCATGATGGGAGTGTGCAAAACCTGGAGACTTGGAATGTAAAGGTTCTGATGGTTCTGGTAAGGTTCTGATTCTAATAGGGTTTTTATAGGTTGAACACTATTATTTAAAATCCAGTAAAATTCACATGATTTTAGCCAGATATTTTTTATGTGCAGCAAAGAGGTAAATGGCAAATGTCTTATTATCATCATAGCTCTAGATGATCCCTTTCCCCAGGTGGCAGTCTGCAGTAAAGGACCAATGCTATATGTGTAGCACCCTGATGTTTAGGCAGGGTTGCTAGTAAATTTACCTGCCAAGTATAGTTGCCTTGGCCGATTTATAGGAGATCAATTGATTCCACCCTAATTCTGGAATTGCTGCACTTCTCTCTTCTGTCACTAGATAGCCGGGTATCTGGCGGCATTAGATAAGACAAGGGCATTGCACGGACGGATTAGGAATAGATGGGTGTCTCAGCCAATGAGTAGGGATCTTCTTGGGTGCCTTGGCCTGTTGGGAGAGCCTGTTTATTTGGGTGAGGTCAGGTGATCGGGGGTTCTGTGCCACCTGGATGGCTGTCTGGGTGGACATGTGTTATACTTCCCCGGGCTGCTAGGCCAGAGCCTGAGGCCTATCCCGGGGACATCTGGCTGCTAGGCTGTCCGAGGGCCTATCCAAAAGCAAGAGAGCAGCACAGGATTGGGACTTCGGCTTGCAGTCCAACCAAAGTGATGGTTCTGCCGGCTGGAGAACCTGTCGAGGTCGGAGGTAGAGGGGAAGCTGTCGCCACTAAGGGACCATCCACCGTGTTACCAGGGACCACAGTGAGGAGCTGAAGCAAGTACCAGAGCAGTATTCTCACCAACAGGGGATGGTGAAGCATTGGGAAACTTCTGCAGGTGTCAAGCCAGGGACCCAGCCAGCGGAGGTGACGCTTGCAGAGCAGTCTTTGTGTGAAGCCAGGGACCGAGCAGACCAGTGGGGTGACGCTTGAGGAGTATCTGTGAGTGCCAAGCTAGGGACCCAGCGTGTGTGATGCTTGAGGAAGATACTCAGTGAGAAGATTGGAAGAGCTCAGGAGATCCTGTGGCAGTGGATCAGCGGGTCTAAGTGATAGACTGGGAGCTCAGTTGAGTGAAGATCTAAAAAGGAGATTGTGGAGGAAATTAAAAAGTTCATTACAACCTGTGTTAGAAATTGTTCAAGACTGTTGCCATAGGAGACAGCGTGTCTACACATGCAGACTTAGTGTCCAGCTGGGTCCTTTCCCTCCATGGCTGTCTACCTATAGAAGTCTCAGAGTCTGACAATTAACATTGCATCTACTTAAGGTTGTCCTGGTCCCAACCCTCTCTCCCACAATTCTGTTTAAGAGAAAATAAATCTCTTTGCATTCAAGAAGTGTCTGGAGCCCATTAATCTATCTTGCATTGCGGCAACCATGCCTCGTAACCCACCCTACACAGAAGGATGTCAGCTGTTCCTAACTCTGGAGGTCACCATTAGGCCTGGAGTGGCTAGGGACTTGGCTACATATGTATGTTAGCAACAGTTTCTCTGAAACTGCCTCCATATCCCCTGCCCCCTGACTCACAGCACATATAACAAAATCTAAATAGGCACTATAACTTTTGTAACTGTACTGTCTCTCTTTTAAACTGTAAAGTGCTGCATAAATTGTATAATTCTGAATAATAATAATAAACAATCAAACATGCAGATTAAAATCTTATAAATCAAAGTGCAAAAATGAATAGTAGTTAAATTTGTAAGTTTAAAGTGATTGAAAAGTCAAATTTTTTTATCTATAAAAATAACAAACATGTTATACTTACCTGCTCTGTTGCAGTTGATTTGCACAGAGCAGCCCCGATCATCCTCTTCTCGGTCCCTCCTCTGTGCTCCTTGCCCCTCCCTCATGTTCAGTGCCCCTACAGCAAGCAGCTTGCTATGGGGGCACTTGAGCTGAGCTGCAGCTTCATGTGTTCATTCAGACACGGAGCTGCGGTTCAGCCCTGCCCCCTCTCTCTCATGATTGGCTAACTGACTTTGATTCACAGCAGTGAGAGCCAATGGCACCGCTGCTGTGTCTCAGTCAATCAGGAGGGAGAGTCCCGGACGACAGAGACACTGGTGGACATCGCTGGACAGAGATGGGGCTCAGGTAAGTATTAGGGGGGTCGAGGGGGGTTGATGCACACAGAAAATTTCTTATCTTAATGCCTAGAATGCATTAAGATAAACAACCTTCTGACTTTACAACTCCTTTAATAATTGCAGAAGTAAAGAATAAATGTGGGAGAGTGTAACGTGAACCTGTACTTTGTCCATACACTCTGGAGCATGAACAGCATTGATTTAGCTACCACGCTCTACTCCAATAATCTGACCCACCTTCAGGTCTCTGGTTGTAGACGTGACATTGCTGCTTCCCTACTATACAGTGTATTGTGTGTCTGAAAAGCCAATCACGAGGCAAGAGTGCTGTCACATGATGGGAGTGTGCAAAACCTTGGAGACTTGGAATGCAAAGGTTCTGATGGTTCTGGTAAGGTTTTGCTAGTTGAATACTGTTATTTAAAGTTTAATAAAATTATCATGGTTTTAGCCAAATATAATTAATGTGCAGCAAAGAGGTAAATGGCAAATGTCTTATTATCCTCATAGCTCTAGATGAGCTCTCTCCCAAGGTGGTATTCTGCAATAAATGCTACATGTATGATAGCAACAGCCTCTCTGCAACTGCCTTGCATATCCCCGTCCCGCTCACAGCACATACAACAAAATCTACAGTAACTAGGCACTATAGCTTTAGTTGCTTTTACTGCACCAAGTTGGATTTAAAGTATGTCTAGAGGCAACACATTTTATTTTGTGTTAGATAGAGTTATAGAAGGTTAGTACCTCTGTTGGAGTTGTGTCCCTTATAGGAAAATTAAATCTCCTTATTTGTTCTGGTGATCACTGTCAGAGTGGCTAAAAGTGAGGGAAAATCGAGAATTTTTAATTTGTCACAAGAACAGGAATAAAGGGGTATTTTCCAGTGAGGGCAACTGTATAAGAGGTAATTTCCCTCATTTTGAAGACAGAAAGTGAAGGTAAATCTCCCCAGTGGCACACAGATGACAAAAACCCTGACAATTTTATTTTCACCATTCCCTACTCTACAAAAAAACTGATAAACAAGTGTTTGCTTTATATAATCTTTAAAGTCAAAGTTGTTGCCTTCTTCTCATGCACTCTAGTCAGGCAGATGCAATTTCCAAAGCAACACAAGATATGCACAGAAATTTTGTCATGTTTCTTCTTGGGGTTCATGACAGTTACCTATGTTTATATTCATAAGAGATTTGTTTTCAGCACCACCAAGCCTTAGCTGACTCAGACTACCCCCCGGACATCCTTTTCAGGCTGTTTAGTACCCTATTGAACTGACTAGGACTTGTAAAAAAAGTATACCTTGAAGACAATCTTCTACCTAGAAAGAAAAAAAATGAAAAGTTAGCAGCTACAAACACTGTAGCTGCTGACTTTAATAAAAGGACACTTACCTATCCAAGGATCCACCGTCCTCACCCAGGTCAGTTCTTCTCTAGTCTTTGGGTCCCCAGCGCCAGCATGTTTAGTGTGTGTGTGTGTGTGTGTGTGTGTGTGGGGTGAACGTCCGCTCAAATCTCGCCTTGTGGGTGAAGTTCCGCTTTAAGCAGTAGATGCATTTTGGGCTTACATTTTGTTCTAGGCATATTTCTAGGTCAAAATAATATATTATTCGGAACTGCCCATGTAGTCTCTATATTTTTGTAGAACATACACACTAATCAATTTACACATTTTTTTGTAGTTTTTGTATTTTTAGAAAAAAAAAACATTTCTCTGTTAGGCAATCCTTTTAGGAAGCTTTGTCAAATGAAATAAGTATCTGTACAAACTTTGAGCTAATGGTTATTTACTTTGTCTACAGTACCAAAGACATCCTGCTGATGGTAAAAATAATTACCCGGTTTGCTATTTTTCAAACCAAATGTTTAAATTAGAATATTATGATTGTCCAGAAGTGCTCTTCAGACATCCTGTAAACCATAAAAGGCATTAATATGTACTAATTGAGGTTAATTTTTTACTTTCATTGTTTACTTTTACAATAATGTAATTATTGTGTTTTAATTCACAATCAGTAGCATGGCTAATCTAAGCTTTCTAGGAATGGCCCCAATTTTTTTACATACTACCAAGTATATTAACTTCATCAGCTCTCAGACATGTACACCACCTATGAACCAGAGCATTTCTTTACATTTTTGCTATGGGCATATTGATTCCGCAATAGGGATGAGCTTGGTTAATTCCATACTTAGTTCAGCAAAACCACACATGACCACATCCCTGCTGGCCCAGTCAGTTGTAGCTAGAGTATTCCCTGCCCTGCAGTTTCGTGTATGCAAGGGTGCTTGTGATGTCATTGACCTACAGTATAAGCATCCTTGTACATATATATTATTATTATTATTATTATTATTCACGATTTATATAGCACCAACAGTTTATGCAGCGCTTTACAATGTAGAGGGGGGACAGCACAAAAGGCTTTCTTTTGGTGTTATTGCCTAATACATACATTTTTCTACATTAATCAGTGTTGACTTAACAAAAATTACTCTAGATATAAAAATGTACATTTTTTCTATTATTTGCATCATATAAAATGACATTAAATTATGATTCTGATACAAAACATTGCAACGTTATTTACAATTGAAATAAAGGGTTTTCCCCCCATTTTGTGCCTTTTTAATGCAAGACTGAGGAAACTAATAAACAGAACTAAAAAAATGAAAAAAAGTTTAAATATCAATAGTTAGAATAAAAGAAATATAGAAAAAGAAAAACAAAAGCAGAATGGTGATCACTTTGTTCACTAACATTAAGGGGTTCATAGATCAAATGGTGGTCGAAATTTCCAGGTAGAAAATGAATGACCCATGGTTTCCAAGTCTCATTGATTTTGATTATGGTGTCTGGGAGCATTTCTGTCAGTTTTTCTTTTGAGAATGTCCAGTTGAGTTTAGTTTTTGACCTCAGCCAATGTGTGTGTGTATTGAACAACCATGCTTTCACTAAGGTTTGTTTAATGGCTGTTAAGGGGTTCATCAGAGTAAATTAGTATTTCATAATGCTTTTTGGTTTTAGATTGAGAAGTGTTTCACACTGATTCTTGCAGATAGGGATACATAGCAATGTATGGTGCATTTTGTAGACTTTCATCCATAGCTGATTCTCACACATTATGAAAGGGTTTCATGCTATCTGTTGTGAGGAGTTGGTCAGAGTGGGTAATACCAAACCTGATCTATTGTTAAATCCATTTGCTGCTTTAAGTTTGCCCAATCAGCTCCACACACACTGGAAGGTGCCGGTCTTTGGTGAGTTACAAGCCTTACCTTTAATCAGTGGCCAATTTACCTTTGGGAAGCTGATTCTATGCTGCATTCAGCATATATGTTAATTCATTGAGGTATTACAGATGTAGCACCCTGGTGTTTAGGCAGGGTTGCTAGTAAATTTAGTTTGCCAGACAGTAGTTGCCCTGGTTAATTGTTAGTAGATTCACTGATTCCTCTCTAGTTCTGGACTTTCTGCACCTTCTTTCTTCTGTTGCTAAATGGCATTATGCTGTTGAAATTAAATAAACAAAGGATTAGTAAGCTCAGGGTACGAATGGATGGGGTGTTTCAGCGAATGAGCAGGGGTTTCTTTAATCCCCTTGGCCTGCTAGGAGATTCTATGTATTTGGGTGGAGTCAGGTGATTGGGGTTCTGTGCCATCTGGACAGCTGTCTGGGTGTCTGGGTTTTATGCTGCCCTGGGCTGCTAGGCCGGAATCCTGAGGCCTATCCTGGGGACATCTGGCTGTTAGGCTGTCTGAGGGCCTATGCAGAAGAAGGAGAAGCAGCGCAGGGTTGGGACTGCAGGATTGGAGTCTAACCGAGAGTAAAGGTTCAGCCGGATGGAGAACCAGTTGTGGACAGAGGTAGAGAGGAAGCTGTCACCACTAAGGGACCATCCACCTTGTTACCAGAGACTAGGGATGAGCCAAACACCCCCCCCCAGTTCGGTTCGCACCAGAACCTACGAACGGACCGAAAATTTACACAAACTTTAGAACCTCATTGAAGTTTATGGGACTCGAACATTCAAAATCAAAAGTGCTAATTTTAAAGGCTAATTTGCATGGAATTGTCCTAAAAAGGGTTTGGAGACCCGGGTCCTGCCCCAGGGGACATGTATCAATGCAAAAAAAAGTTTTAAAAATGGCCGTTTTTTGGGAGCAGTGATTTTATTGATGCTTAAAGTGAAAAAAAAAGTAAAATATTCCTTTAAATATCGTACCTGGGGGGTGTCTATAGTATGCCTGTAAAGTGGCACGTGTTTCCCGTGCTTAGAACAGTCCCTGCACAAAATTACATTTTTAAAGGAATAAAAGTCATTTAAAACTGCTGGAGGCTTTAATGTAATGTCGGGTCCTGGCAATATGGATGAAAATCAGTGAGACAAATGGCATGGGTACCCCCCAGTCCATTACCAGGCCCTTTGGGTCTTGTATGGAAATTAAGGGGAACCCCACACCCAAATTAAAAAAAGGAAAGGCGTGGGGCCCCCAGGCCCTATATACTCTGAACAGCAGTATACAGGCGGTGCAAACAAGACAGGGACTGTAGGTTTGTTGTTAAGTAGAATCTGTTTGTAATTTTGAACTGGTACATTTTTAAAGTGTAGCTCCAGCCAATAAATCTATTTTAAGCGTTTTGGAAAACATAGGGAAGGGTTATCACCCCTGTGACATTTGTTTTGCTGTCTGTGCACCTCTTCAGAAGATTTCACCTCACTTTCTGTCCCAATGACAAATGTTTTTTGACAATTTGGGTTTTTTAGTGAAACAAGGATTGTTGATAAAGCATCAGTGGAGAGGAGACACGTTTTTCCCATATTAACTCTTACAGGAGAGAATTTCCCTTCCTAGGGGTAGATTTCATCTCACTTCCTGTTGTCTCCTTCCGTTTGCAAGTAGGAGTCATTTGTAAGTTGGATGTTTGAAAGTAGGGGCCTGCCCTATACACTCTGCAGAAATTGGGGTCTTAGGTGTTGGTGTTGCCACAACACTGTAAGCCCTCACAGTTACTCTTGGTGGGCGCAGGAACGGGCCCTGCTGTGAAATATTAGATCAAGAAGTGTAATTACATGCCCCTGTTAAACAGGGTCAAAAAAATTGGGCCTTTGGTGGTGGTGGTGCTGGTGCCACAACACTGTAAGTCCTCACAGTTACTCTTGGTGGGCACAGAAACAGGCTCTGCTGTGAAATATTAGATCAAGAATTGTAATTACATGTCCCTGTTGAACAGGGGCAGAAAAATTGGGCCTTAGGCACTGGTGCCACAACACTGCAACCCTTCACAGATACTATAGTTGGAGCGCATGAATGAGCCCTCCTGCAAAATATTGCATCAAAAATTGTAATTACACGCCCCTCTTAAACAGGGGCTGAAAAATTGGGCCTTAGGCACTGGTGCTGGTGCCACAACACTGCAACCCTTCACAGATACTATAGTTGGAGCGCAGAAACGAGCCCTGCTGCAAAGTACTGCATCAAAAATTGTAATTACACGCCCCTGTTAAACAGGGGCTGAAAAATTGGGCCTTATCCACTGGTGGAGGCGCCCAGAACCAAAAATATTCTTACAAGCTATCAGCATGATAATTGAGGAGGAAGAGGATAGTCACTCAGCATAACAGGATAGTCACTCAGCATCAGCATAGGCAGTCTTGAAGGGATCTGAAATTTCAAAAAAAATTATTCGGTTACATCAGCATCAGGTGCTTGGTAGCTGGTCGTGATCCAAGACTGATTCATTTTTATGAAGGTCAGTCAATCGACCGAGTCGGTGGACAGGCGCACCCTGTGATTGGTTACAAAGCCTCCAGCAGCACTGAATGTGCGTTCCGAAAGAATGCTGGATGCAGGACAGGCCAGTAGCTCAATTGCATACTGTACAAGCTCTGGCCGAAGCCTCAGCAACACGTTGTCCAGGAACAGGAGTTTGTAACCTCCCAGTCTCTGGGAACGCTTTGCACAGACCTTTCTGCAAGATGTTTCATCCTTTGCTCCCTCTGCGACGGCAAGATAAGGTGGCAAGATAAGGTCTGCAACCTTACCCTTGTAACGTGGATCAAGGAGGGTTGCCAGCCAATAATGATCCCTCTCCTTGATACCACGAATACGAGGATCCTTTTGCAGGCTTTGCAGGATCAGGGAGGCCATGCAGCATAGGTTTGCTGAGGCATTCGGTCCAGAGTCCTCTGAGTCACTAAGGACGACATGATCCGCAGCCACCTTCTCCCAGCCACGTACAAGTCCATGGGTTTCTTGGGACTGTAAATGATCCCTTGAAGACTGCTGCTGATGCTGAGTGCCAGGCTCCACCTCCATGCTGACACAATCCTCCTCCTTGTCCTCTTCGAGTGTGATCGGCGGGCACGCAGGAACACTGTCTGGATAAAGGGGGCCTTGAGAGCTAAGGAAGTCCTCCTCTTCCTGCCTCTGTTCTGCCTCAAGTGCCCTGTCCATTATTCCACGCAGCGTGTGCTCCAACAGGTGGACAAGGGGGACAGTGTCACTGATGCATGCACTGTCACTGCTCACCATCCTCATGGCCTCCTCAAATGGTGACAGGACAGTGCATGCATCCCTGATCATGGCCCACTGGCGTGGAGAAAAAAAACAAGCTCCCCTGACCCTGTCCTGGTGCCATAGTCGCACAGGTGCTCATTGATGGCCCTCCGCTGCATGTGCAGCCACTGCAGCATGGGCATGGCCAACGTTGTGTTCCATCTGGTGGGCATGTCACAGATTAGGCGGTTCTTGGGCAGGTTAAATTCCTTTTGGAGGTCAGCCAGCCGAGCACTGGCATTATATGACCTGCGGAAATGCACACAGACTTTCCTGGCCTGCCTCAGGACATCCTGTAAGCCCGGGTACCTGCCCAAGGACCGCTGCACCACAAAGTTAAGGACGTGAGCCAAACAGGGCACATGGGTCAGTTGTCCCTGTCGGAGGGCACAGAGGAGGTTGGTGCCATTGTCGCAAACCACCATTCCTGGCTGAAGCTGGCGTGGCATCAAACACCTCTGAGCCTGCCCCTGCAGAACTGACAGAATCTCTGCCCCGGTGTGGCTCCTGTCCCCCAAGCACACCAGCTCAAGCACCGCATGGCATCTTTTGGCCTGCGTACTTGTGTAGCCCCTTGAACGCCTATGGAGCACTGCTGGTTCCGAGGACAAAGCACAAGAAGAGGCCATGGAGGAAGAAGAAGAGGAGGGGGTGGAGGAGAGAGGTGTGTCACAATCACCAGTAGTAGCATTTTGGAGGTGTGGTGGCAGAACAACCTCCAACACTACTGCACCTTGTCCTGCATCCTTCCCAGCTGCCAGAAGAGTCACCCAATGCGCTGTGAAAGATATCTGTGAAAGATAGGTAACATCCCTGTCCATGCCTGCTGGACCATGAGTCAGCGGTAATATGCACCTTAACGCTGACCGCCCTGTCCGGCGAGGCCAAGACATTGCCTTCCACATGCCGGTAGAGAGCCGGAATCGCCTTCCGTGAGAAAAAGTGGCGTTTGGGAACCTGTCACTGAGGAACCACACATCCCATTCACGGAAGGGGGCAGAGTCTACCAACTGAAAAGGCAGCAGTTGAAGTGCTAGCAATTTAGCCAAGCTAGCATTCAACCGCTGGGCATGTGGATGGCTGGGAGTGAACTTCTTTCGGCGGTGCAGCAGCTGGGGAAGGGAAATTTGTCTGGTACAATCTGACGTTGGTGTACCGATAGCAGATTGCCCGCAAGTACTTGGCTGTGACACACCTAATTCTACACCTTCATTCCTCTCAGTGCAGGTCTCAGAGAGGACTGAAGGTATAGTGGGGTTTGAGATCCCAGCTGATGAGGAGCAAGGAGAGGTCCTCTTTGTTCTTTGGTGTGGGTCTTTTAGGTACGCTTGCCAATGAACTGCATGGCAGGTCAACCTATGTCTGGTCAAGCATGTGGTGCCCAAGC